>NC_048581.1:20681492-20713992 GCF_013265735.2 Oncorhynchus mykiss | reverse complement strand
GGAATGTTATCGGCCTGTAGTTGTCTTTAATTTGACACACAACTGAAGCAACCTCACAGGCCTAGACAATGAAGGGAGAAATATGCCATTAAAGTATGAGGACTTTATAGGCCTTTGACATCTGACTGTAAAGGCCAGATGAGTACATTTGTAAAGGTTGCTTGTTTTGTTTGAGTTGATATTTGCTTATTGAACGAGATACCTTGACGGCAGAATACGGGTGAATACATAGGCCTACACGAGGGAGTGTTGGTTTTGATATTCCTTTTGGGGTTATTGTGGACGGCAAAGGCTAGAGATGAAATGGCAATGCCGTTGTGCGTAACTTTAATGTGGTATTTATAGGCCTAACATTGAGGCTTTTTCGGCTGGTTTGCAATTCGGATATGTGTTGACAGTGGTTGGAGAATCAAGTATTGTAGGCTACATTTAACAATTATATACTGATACAACATGTAGTATTTTAGAAATAAAAAATATGGCACACAAGGAAGCGATTTTGGATCATGTGCTTGGCTAATGTGTTTATGCACTTGAAACAGTTTTGTTCTGCTGACAAGTCATATAAAGGCCTATTTACCTAAATGGAAAATTACTAATCTAAGTGACTGGTTAATTTATTTCAGATGAAAATCTTAAAATTAGGTCACAGTGCAATTTACTGGCCCGTTTCACTGGAATCAGTTTCAGGCCTATGCTGCTTATATGCATATGAAATAACAACAGGACAAATATTATTTTATTAATTTACTTTAAAAAACATGTAACATGTGATTAAAACTTCGGATGTGTATATTTGGACTTCACTGTATCCGTCTGAGAAAAAGCGTTTGAGCGCGCACGGAGCGGTGCGAATTTCACCTATAACTGAGAAGTGCAGGGCAGGACCGGCAGGACCGAACTTGTTTGCCCCTTGAAGCTCGACGGAAGTAGCTTACAGACAGACAGTAGGCCTATTATACACTTAGATTTGAATATCGCCTTAAATGTCACAATCTCAGCACTCGTTTCACTATTTTCCTTTGTCTGGTGGTCCCATAGGCAGTAAACTGTAGGGCTGCCTCTTCTAAAAAATACATGACTATTATAACGTTTTGGTTTTTTCAGTGTGCGTCTTGATGTTCTATTTTGTTTAGTCTTTAACCACTATTATTGTATGCTAAAATATAGCAGTAGATCTATAGGTCACGGGGCCTTAACTCCTTTTCTCAGTATAGCCTATATGCCTTACTTGTGGCTGAGGTTGAATTGTACATTTTTTAATGGCATCTCTGACTTCATTTTAATAGGATAATTCACACAATGAATATTATTTTACCAACACGCAAGTGCTTACACGCATAATAAATAGTCCAGATCCCAGACGCGGCCTTCTCAGCTTTGCAAGTGTTTTTCGAAGTTCCATGAATTAATGAATGCCCTTCGTTATTTTAATTGGACTTAATAGCCTACTTCAACCATACAATTGGATGTGTTGTTGTCACTGTGATTTCTATTCACTTTCTGTAACAAGTGTTCAGTTTTAGAATTAGGCCTAAGGAACAGAAACCGCATGTTTGGCTGGGGAGAAATGTAGGCCCTCTCCGTCAGCTCTTTGTAGTAGACACAGGACACAGTCAACGCTTCAGCTAAAATCACTGTGGAAGAAATGTCAGTCTTAAAGAAACGTTTTTCTTATAGAAAATCATAAACAGCATTAATTATTTCTTTAAAGATAGATATGGTCATATTGGTCAGCCGGGGTCAATGTAATTTAGCTTGTAAGAGTTCAGACTTGGCATTATTTAATTTGTTTATGTTTTATTTGCCTATACATTTATTCAGGGCACTTCTTTCAAAAACTGCATATTTAGTTTAGATATATTTCCAAGCCAAGTGCATATGGGGTTGAGCTCCGCGCGCATCATGTTTCTCTTTCTTTCCATTAATTAAAATTAATTGGCTACAGATCCGCCTACATGAGCTGAGCAGCGCGGCGAGCGCGTGCATGATGCCCATATGCGCGTGCATGCTGCCCATATGCGCAATACATATTGATCTTGTTAAGCTTCTGTGAGCTGATTTGTTTTCCTCGCGACTGATAGATTTTTCACCAGTAATTGATTTGTCAGCGTTATAATGATCTGATTTAATTTAAATCTAGTAGCATATTCAGTATTTGCATTATAAAAAAGGCAGTCAAAGTTGCTTGGCCTCAATACATTATGCAGATTATTTGGCAGTGAGAATATGAAAGGAAATACATTATCTTTTTTTCTTGCCTGTTCCAATATTATATGTTTGCAAGTTGTGCAAATTCTTGCGATATGATCTTTTGACTAAAAAGTTCCCTCCAAGCGTTGAACGGAGTTTTCAGAGGGCCAATTAACCTTGGTTTTCCGATGAGTGAGAGAGAGAGTGTGTGTGTGTGTGTGTTGTGTGTGTGTGCGTGCTTATCATACCACCCGCGGGAATTATCCTCGCGTTCCTCCGGAATCAACCATTTTGTCTGGAGATTGTCTTTACATTTTCTTCGATTTAACCATGTTGTTAATAATGAAACAATCAGCAATGGGGACATGTGGTAACAAACGTAAACAATCAGTGATACATTATTAATGAGGATAAAAGCTTTGTTGGAATGGACATGCTTAGGTGAGGGACCTTGGGCATGACGCGTAATGGACGCGAAGTATGGATAGCCAAATCAGTACATTTGCAAAGTGGCGCTGGGAGGGTTTTTGAGGAGGAATATGGCACTGTTTTATGTTTTTTTTTTTGTAGGGAGAGGAAGGAGAGGAGGGAACCATTTGCATAAAGGTTTTATGTAATGTGTTTGGATATCAATTATTGCTTCAGTCTCCACTCAAGTTTCCCAGAAAATGTGATGTTTAGTGCAGGCTAGACTGCGTCGAGTCTGGATTTGCTTGCGTTTTCACGAGGCTTCCGCAGTCTGCCTTTTACGCACAGTGCCAACCCATGAATTTTTCTGCTGCTCTTGATAACGAAATACGTAACCCTTGCTGGACATGCGTTTAGTTGTTGGTCGATTTAATGGTTTAAAAAAATGTATATATTTTATGTTTAGTATATTCCCCACTTGTTTTAGAATTGATTTCAAGATCAAATGCGTAGGCTTACATAAAACGCACTGAGCCGTGTGTGGCAATGAATGCCCGCGTTATGGTCGACTTGAAAGAAAGAAAGAAATGAGTTTAGGCCAAACATAGCTGTGAGCATTAGGTCATGTACGTTTGGTGATAGAGATGATGTCAGAATTATCTCTCAAAGAATAATGTAGTTGTAGTTTGATTGCGTGTGAAGGGAAAGCAAGGACACCGCAGTATGTGTGTCCATATTAGTGTGTTTGAGAAGCGTTGCCACGAGATTTGGGCAGGTCAGCGCACAGGGATACATGTGCAGGGCCAGCTCTAGCCTTTTGGGGGCCCTAAGCGACATACCCTGTAATTGTACACATTTTGCCATGGGGTGGAGAGACATTTTTTAAAAGTTTTAAAGCGGCCTGAGGCCATAAGTGATGTCATGTCTGCCTGGAACCAGCCCTGTCAATGCTTGTAGGTTAACTCCTTCCTTCATCACTTCAGTACTGGAAGCACCAATGAATGATACAGTAGTTGATGATGATGTCCTTATTTATTATGCAATTTATCAATTTGGAACAGTTGAGAAATCACAAAATAAAATGTTTGTTACATGTCTAATTTTTCAACTATTTCAAATAGATTAGCCTTCACTTTGAAGTTACAGCTTGCCATGTTAAATAGATGGCTACCCAAACTACATGCTCCAGCCAAACGCTACTCCCATGGACGTTAGTTTCTTCTCCGCAATGAGTCTGGATCTGAGTACCTCCCCAAAGATTTCTAGAACGCGAACACATTCTAACCATTCTGATTGGTCCCAGAAACCGATAGGTTGGGCCAGCACCAGACATACATGTGGGTAAAGCAGCTTTTAGAAAATTCATCACTGGCTTTGATACTCTGATTGGATAGAAATGATCTAATTGCTGATGACTTTGTTTTTTTCCCAACATTCCTCATTTTGACATCACCACAAACAACTTCAATGATGGCAGTCTCAGACTGACTATGTAGCTAACATAGAGCAGTGGAAGAATTCAGTTTGAGTCGTCAGGTAAAGATAGATAGGCCTTAGTCCTGATGTCAGGCGGTAAGTCTGTCAGTAGTGTGAGTTATTCTCACCCAGTTTGTCCTCCAGGGACCTCATGCGTCAGCGGTGGGTTTTGGTTACACCAGCACCGGATGGTGACTGGGGTGTACGGTGGTGTTGGTGTAAGCCGAGGTGGCCTCCCTTGATCCGGTAACATAGCCTACCAAGCTGGTAACATCGTTCCTGCCGTGGTGTCACTTTTCACTACACCGACACCGGGACAGGAGCTGGTGTTGGACATAGAAATATAACTATTAGAATGGGACCCGCAGCCCCTCCACCTATCAGGGAACATTGACTTGAATGGAGATGCCCATTCTAGTCGTTGTATTTCTATGATGGTGGAGCTGAGAATAGGCATAAGGTTTGGGGTGATGGATGGGTAGAATGCCCCGGCGCTGCCTGGCAGGGTGACACCCTGCACTACATTGTGTTCTGGTTACTTATTCATCTCCCCCAGGCTAATGGATCACACCGCTCTGCCTGGGGTCAGCTTCTGCCTGCGGTCAGCTTCTGCCTGGGGTCAGCTTCTGCCTGGGGTCAGCTTCTGCCTGCGGTCAGCTTCTGCCTGGGGTCAGCTCTGCTTAGGGTCAGTTTTGCCTGGGGTCAACTCTACCTGGGGTCAGCTTCTGCCTGGGGTCAGCTCTGCTTAGGGTCAGTTTTGCCTGGGGTCAACTCTACCTGGGGTCAGCTTCTGCCTGGGGTCAGCTCTGCCTGGGGTCAGCTTCTGCCTGGGGTCAGCTCTGCCTGGTGGGCCCTGTGCTAGTACATATGTTCTATGTGTATAGGACTATGTCTGTTATATATACTGCAGTGCTTGTAAATGTGTACATTTACTGTATGTGTTTATGCACGCTTGTACGCATCCATGTAATAATACATGTATATACATTTACTATACTGTATGCATAATGAGAAAGAATGTACATGCATATATACATCGCCACATTTAAACAGAATGCTCCATCTCTACCACTGGTAACCTAATGATGCAAGCACTAAAGTCCCAGCTAGCCGAAGTCCTGTAGGATACCTTGTACTATATCTCTCATCCCGGGCCGGGGGGCCGGGGGCCGGGTGCCTCTCCTCTCCTCCTGCCTTTGAGGAAGATGAGTTAAGTCTGTTCATCTTTTTATCTGTGCAGTCTTCCTGACCATGGAAAATGGATTTACCACACTTTACCGCCGCCCCTCCACAATCACCATGCAGCACAGGATAATAGGTTGCTGACTGTCCCCTGTGTGTGTGTGTGTGTGTTTGTGTGTGTGTGTGAGAGAGAGAGAGAGAGAGAGAGAGAGTGTTTGTGTGTGTGTATCACACTCCAACCCCCCAGCATGGATTAGATTTTGGCTGAGCTGTGGCCAGTGGTAGCAGGCAGCCCCTACAGCGGTCTGGTGGCGGTCTGCGATATACTGCTGTGGAACACACACGCACACACACACACGTTCCAGATATACATAGTGAGGATTGTGGTAGAGGGAAGAAGTTAACTATAATCAGTTCAGTATGGTACAATATGTGTGTGTGTGGGTGTCGATACGATAGAGAGAAGAATAGATGACAAACAGCCGTATCCTCCTCTCCTCAGCCAAGCCAATCTCACCATGAGAAAACACATTTTATATTCAATGTGAAATGTGGCCATTATAAGGCACCTATTTGCTTAGTTTAAAGATTAGAGATAAAGTGTATTGTCGAGCTCTGAAAAACCTAATCATTCAATTCACTCATGAGTTCCCTCTGTAGGGTATTAAATTCTATCAGACATCAGAACCAAATGTACACACATACCAATAATGAAACAGTGTAGATAGATGAAGGCCACAGACTCTGTCTGTGTCCAACATAGTACCCTATTCTCTACATTATGCACTATGGACCCTGGTCAAAAGTAGTGCACTATTTAGGGAATAGGGTGCCATTTGTGAGGCAGCCTCTGAGCCTGAGCTCACACAGTCTACAGACAGACCAGCCTGCGTTTGCCAACTACCAACCAGGAACATACATAAGGTAAGGATGGAGAGGCTGTGTCCCAAATGCCACCCTATTCCCTAAACAGTGCACTACTTTTGACCATGGCCTACAGGGGAACGGTTGCCATTTGGGACTCTGCCAAAGTCTGTGATTCTGCCAAGTTGAAGACAACTTTCAGAAGACGTGATAACGGAAAGACGTAATGACAGACGTGAAGGATGAGAGGAGTGAGGGATGAGGAGTGAGGGATGAGAAGAGGCTCTCTGGCAGCTGCCCTGGAAGAGAAGAGACTCCCATTTTCTTTTTCTTCCTCCTCCCTCCACTTTCTTCTCCTCGTCAACTCGCCTCTGTTGAAGAGAGAGCAACGGTTGGGAAGGATCCTCAACTCTGGAGGAGATGTTGTTGTTTCCCCCTCCTCCCCCCTCTTCCCCCTGCCTCACCCGTTTGTGTTTCTTCTCTTTTTCGTCGGGTAGCTAACCCACTGAATGGGACAAGGCGGTTAACCGTGAAATGAAAGCTCCTAGTTACTTTGTAGGGTTTTTCTCCAAAGAGGATTTGACACATCATGCATCCACACACACACAGACCACTCACACACACACAGACCACTCACACACACACAGACCACTCACACACACACAGACCACTCACACACACACAGACCACTCACACACACACAGACCACTCACACACACACAGACCACTCACACACACACAGACCACTCACACACACACACAGACCACTCACACACACACAGACCACTCACACACACACAGACCACTCACACACACACAGACCACTCACACACACACACAGACCACTCACACACACACACAGACCACTCACACACACACATACCACTCACACACACCTTGACCACTCACACACACACACCACTCACACACACACAGACCACTCACACACACACAGACCACTCACAAACACACAGACCACTCACACACACACAGACCACTCACACACACACAGACCACTCACACACACACACAGACCACTCACACACACACAGACCACTCACACACACACAGACCACTCACACACACACAGACCACTCACACACACACAGACCACTCACACACACACAGACCACTCACACACACACAGACCACTCACACACACACAGACCACTCACACACACACAGACCACTCACACACACACAGACCACTCACACACACACAGACCACTCACACACACACAGACCACTCACACACACATAGACCACTCACACACACATAGACCACTCACACACACACAGACCACTTACACACACACAGACCACTCACACATTCACAGAACACTCACACACACATAGACCACTCACACACACACAGACCACTCACACACACACAGACCACTCACACACACACACACACACAGACCACTCACACACACACAGACCACTCACACACACACAGACCACTCACACATTCACAGACCACTCACACACACACAGACCACTCACACACACATAGACCACTCACACACACACATACCACTCACACACACACAGACCACTCACACACACACAGACCACTCACGCATACACAGACCACTCACACATACACAGACCAATCACGCATACACAGACCACTCACGCATACACAGACCACTCACGCATACACCGACCACTCACGCATACACAGACCACTCACACATACACAGACCACTCACACATACACAGACCACTCACGCATACACAGACCACTCATACATACACAGACCACTCACACATACACAGACCACTCACGCATACACAGACCACTCACGCATACACCGACCACTCACGCATACACAGACCACTCACACATACACAGACCACTCACACATACACAGACCACTCACACACACACAGACCACTCACACATACACAGACCACTCACACATACACAGACCACTCACGCATACACAGACCACTCACACATACACAGTACAGAAATATCTAATTAGAGCCGCTAGATCAATGTATAGGCATTGATTTCTGACAAAGCAGATCTATTGAATACGTTTTTATATTCTATATGTATTTTCTACAGTGCCTTGCGAAAGTATTCGGCCCCCTTGAACTTTGCGACCTTTTGCCACATTTCAGGCTTCAAACATAAAGATATAAAACTGTATTTTTTTGTGAAGAATCAACAACAAGTGGGACACAATCATGAATTGGAACGACATTTATTGGATATTTCAAACTTTTTTAACAAATCAAAAACTGAAAAATTGGGCGTGCAAAATTATTCAGCCCCCTTAAGTTAATACTTTGTAGCGCCACCTTTTGCTGCGATTACAGCTGTAAGTCGCTTGGGGTATGTCTCTATCAGTTTTGCACATCGAGAGACTGAAATTTTTTCCCATTCCTCCTTGCAAAACAGCTCGAGCTCAGTGAGGTTGGATGGAGAGCATTTGTGAACAGCAGTTTTCAGTTCTTTCCACAGATTCTCGATTGGATTCAGGTCTGGACTTTGACTTGGTCATTCTAACACCTGGATATGTTTATTTTTGAACCATTCCATTGTAGATTTTGCTTTATGTTTTGGATCATTGTCTTGTTGGAAGACAAATCTCCGTCCCAGTCTCAGGTCTTTTGCAGACTCCATCAGGTTTTCTTCCAGAATGGTCCTGTATTTGGCTCCATCCATCTTCCCATCAATTTTAACCATCTTCTCTGTCCCTGCTGAAGAAAAGCAGGCCCAAACCATGATGCTGCCACCACCATGTTTGACAGTGGGGATGGTGTGTTCAGCTGTGTTGCTTTTACGCCAAACATAACGTTTTGCATTGTTGCCAAAAAGTTCGATTTTGGTTTCATCTGAACAGAGCACCTTCTTCCACATGTTTGGTGTGTCTCCCAGGTGGCTTGTGGCAAACTTTAAACAACACTTTTTATGGATATCTTTAAGAAATGGCTTTCTTCTTGCCACTCTTCCATAAAGGCCAGATTTGTGCAATATACGACTGATTGTTGTCCTATGGACAGAGTCTCCCACCTCAGCTGTAGATCTCTGCAGTTCATCCAGAGTGATCATGGGCCTCTTGGCTGCATCTCTGATCAGTCTTCTCCTTGTATGAGCTGAAAGTTTAGAGGGACGGCCAGGTCTTGGTAGATTTGCAGTGGTCTGATACTCCTTCCATTTCAATATTATCGCTTGCACAGGGCTCCTTGGGATGTTTAAAGCTTGGGAAATCTTTTTGTATCCAAATCCGGCTTTAAACTTCTTCACAACAGTATCTCGGACCTGCCTGGTGTGTTCCTTGTTCTTCATGATGCTCTCTGCGCTTTTAACGGACCTCTGAGACTATCACAGTGCAGGTGCATTTATATAGAGACTTGATTACACACAGGTGGATTGTATTTATCATCATTAGTCATTTAGGTCAACATTGGATCATTCAGAGATCCTCACTGAACTTCTGGAGAGAGTTTGCTGCACTGAAAGTAAAGGGGCTGAATAATTTTGCACGCCCAATTTTTCAGTTTTTGAATTGTTAAAAAAGTTTGAAATATCCAATAAATGTCATTCCACTTCATGATTGTGTCCCACTTGTTGTTGATTCTTCACAAAAAAATACAGTTTTATATCTTTATGTTTGAAGCCTGAAATGTGGAAAAAGGTCGCAAAGTTCAAGGGGGCCGAATACTTTCGCAAGGCACTGTATGTTGAATTAGAGTGACTAAACACTATGTCCAAGCATCCAGCGGCAATTAGATGTATAGATCCTCTCCCTTCATTTCTGCAACAGCAGTTCTATTGAGTCCATGTATAGTGTGTTCTATGTCTAAGAAATGCCCCTGGCTGGTAAGCAATTCTATGAATGCATTTCTAAATTATACAGCTATGTATTTTATGGGGAAAATGCCCTTGCTAAATTTGGTGGGAGAAGTTTATTATAGACGAAAAAATACAAGGGTTTTATTAAACAAATAGATGTCACGCTCTTCTCAGTAGAAATGAAGAAAGTGTAACGTGGATCGTTCTGACATGATTGAAACCAGGCAGTCAGCCGTGAAAACCATGTCTCAGTTCGGAGATGCTCCATCCCATTAAAGGCCTTGACTAAATCCTCCGTCTCAGATGATTTTCTACTTACGTCTTCATCAGGTGCTTGATACAATGTTTGCGTCACGTGTTTCGATACAGTTGACATTTTTGTCTTTTAGCAAACACTCTTAACCAGAGAGACTAACAGGAGAAATTAGGGTTAAGTGCCTTGCTCAAGGGTACCTGGCCAGATGTTTCACCTAGTCGGCTCGGGGATTCGAACCAGTGACCTTTCGTTTACTGGCCCAGCTCTCTAACCATTAGGCTCACTGCATCCTGTATTAGTAAACTGAAGAGAATTTGCAGACAGAAGCTTCACTGTCAGATAGGTTAGAAAAAATATATATCCAGTGTAGACAGTTGATCTGAAGATTTGCAGGAAAGACGTAGTGCCAGATAATAATCTGATTGGTTAGCTGCTAGGTTAAAGAAGTAATAACACAGCATATGAAGCAGGTAGAACAGCCTGATTGGTTAGCTGCTAGGTTAAAGAAGTAATAACACAGCATATGAAGCAGGTAGAACAGCCTGATTGGTTAGCTGCTAGGTTAAAGAAGTAATAACACAGCATATGAAGCAGGTAGAACAGCCTGATTGGTTAGCTGCTAGGTTAAAGAAGTAATAACACAGCATATGAAGCAGGTAGAACAGCCTGATTGGTTAGCTGCTAGGTTAAAGAAGTAATAACACAGCATATGAAGCAGGTAGAACAGCCTGATTGGTTAGCTGCTAGGTTAAAGAAGTAACAACACAGCATATGAAGCAGGTAGAACAGCCTGATTGGTTAGCTGCTAGGTTAAAGAAGTAATAACACAGCATATGAAGCAGGTAGAACAGCCTGATTGGTTAGCTGCTAGGTTAAAGAAGTAATAACACAGCATATGAAGCAGGTAGAACAGCCTGATTGGTTAGCTGCTAGGTTAAAGAAGTAATAACACAGCATATGAAGCAGGTAGAACAGCCTGATTGGTTAGCTGCTAGGTTAAAGAAGTAATAACACAGCATATGAAGCAGGTAGAACAGCCTGACTGGTTAGCTGCTAGGTTAAAGAAGTAATAACACAGCATATGAAGCAGGTAGAACAGCCTGATTGGTTAGCTGCTAGGTTAAAGAAGTAATAACACAGCATATGAAGCAGGTAGAACAGCCTGATTGGTTAGCTGCTAGGTTAAAGAAGTAATAACACAGCATATGAAGCAGGTAGAACAGCCTGACTGGTTAGCTGCTAGGTTAAAGAAGTAATAACACAGCATATGAAGCAGGTAGAACAGCCTGATTGGTTAGCTGCTAGGTTAAAGAAGTAATAACACAGCATATGAAGCAGGTAGAACAGCCTGATTGGTTAGCTGCTAGGTTAAAGAAGTAATAACACAGCATATGAAGCAGGTAGAACAGCCTGATTGGTTAGCTGCTAGGTTAAAGAAGTAATAACACAGCATATGAAGCAGGTAGAACAGCCTGATTGGTTAGCTGCTAGGTTAAAGAAGTAATAACACAGCATATGAAGCAGGTAGAACAGCCTGATTGGTTAGCTGCTAGGTTAAAGAAGTAATAACACAGCATATGAAGCAGGTAGAACAGCCTGATTGGTTAGCTGCTAGGTTAAAGAAGTAATAACACAGCATATGAAGCAGGTAGAACAGCCTGATTGGTTAGCTGCTAGGTTAAAGAAGTAATAACACAGCATATGACGCAGGTAGAACAGCCTGATTGGTTTGATCCCCGTTAGATGGGACCATAGAGATACATGTGTATGATTAGTGTTCTATTTAGTCCTGTGGTTGGAACAAGCATTCGTCAACCATACAGCTAGATATAGGTTAGTGTATGTGTAATACAGTACCCCTTGCCAGTTGATCTGATCATAGGATACCATAGGTCTAGAGTACCAGTGCTTCACTGCATTGGCATGACACAACACACACTGAAGGTCATTTATTTTAGTGTGTTTGTACCACAGGGAGCGTTTGCATGGGGAGGTGTTGACAGGAGCGTCTAATGCTGTAGGCATGTTAGACTGTCACATCAATTTAGAGCAGCTCTCTCACTCTTTTTCTCTCTCTCTGTCTCTGTCCCTCTCTCCCTTTGTCCCTCCCCTCTCTCTCACTCTCTGTCCCTCTCTGTCTCTGTCCCTCTCTCCCTTTGTCCCTCCCCTCTCTCTCTCTGTCCCTCCCCTCTCTCTCTCTGTCCCCTCTCTCTCTCACTCTCTGTCCCCCCCCCTCTCTCTCTCTCTCTCTCTCTCTCTCTCTCTCTCTCTCTCACTCACTCTGTCTCTGCCCCCTCTCTCTCTGCCCCCCCTTTCTGTCCCTGTCCCCTCTCTTTTGCACTCTCTCTCTATCTCTTTCTCTCTCTCTCGGTTCCTCTCTCGCCCACTCTCTCTCTGATCCCTCTCTTTCTCTCTGACCCCTCTCTTTCTCTGTCTGTCCCCTCTCTTTCTCTTACTGTCCCCTCTCTTTCTCTTACTGTCCCATCTCTTTCTCTTACTGTCCCCTCTCTTTCTCTTACTGTCCCCTCTCTTTCTCTTACTGTCCCCTCTCTTTCTCTTATTGTCCCCTCTCTCTCTCTCTCTCTCTCTCTCTCTGTCCCTCCCCATTCTCTCTCTCTGTCCCCGCTCTCTCTCTTACCCTCTCTCTCTCTGTCCCTCCCCATTCTCTCTCTCTCTCTGCCCCCCTCTCTGTCCTTCTCTCTCTCTCTCTCTGTCAGTCAGTCCAGTACTTTTCGTACTGAAAAACGTCCTTTGATTCCGTACACCACTGTAGTAGAAGTGTGCTAGCTGGGCTAGGCCTGGACAGTACAGTCAGTCAGTCTCAGTAGAACAAAGTGTTCTCTAACTCTCTGCTCTCCTCTACTCTCAACTCACTGCTCTCACTCCTCTGGAGAGAGGAGGAGGGTTTTGGCTGCCCTCCAGGGGTGGAAAAATCTATAAGCCATTACGTAATATACCATATCTTTACCTTAGGTGAACCCAGTACAAGATCCACAGCTGTGAGCACACAGAGGGAGGCAGGGAGGCCTGTGTGGAAAAGAGATTGTGTGTGTAGGGAGCGAGAAAGAGTGTGTGTGTGTGTGTGTCTGTGTGTGTGTGTGTGTGTCTGTGTAGAAACAGAGAGAGGGAGAATGAGTGTGTGTGTGTGTGTGTGTGTGTGTGTGTGTGTGCCTGTGTAGAAACAGAGAGATGGAGAATGAGTGTGTGTGTGTCTGTGTAGAAACAGAGAGAGGGAGAATGAGTGTGTGTGTGTGTGTGTGTGTGTGTGTGTGTGTGTGTGTGTGTGTGTGTGTGTGTGTGTCTGTGTAGAAACAGAGAGAGGGAGAATGTGTGTGTGTCTGTGTGTCTGTGTAGAAACAGAGAGAGGGAGAATGAGTGTGTGTGTGTGTGTCTGTGTAGAAACAGAGAGAGGGAGAATTAGTGTGTGTGTGTGTGTCTGTGTAGAAACAGAGAGAGGGAGAATGAGTGTGTGTGTGTGTGTGTGTGTCTGTGTAGAAACAGAGAGAGGGAGAATGAGTGTGTGTGTGTGTGTCCATGTAGAAACAGAGAGAGGGAGAATGAGTGTGTGTGTGTGTGTGTGTGTCTGTGTAGAAACAGAGAGAGGGAGAATGAGTGTGTGTGCTGTATTAGAGAGAGATTTCTCTGTGGCCAGTCTGCAGCACTTACAGACCCTCACATCAACAGGTCACATCACAACTCTATTGTAACATTCCTTCCTTTCTGTTTTTCATCTATGTATTTGTTCATTTTCAAGCATACTTTTTTTTAAAGCAGCATTTGCATAGATCGACTAAAGAGGAGACTTCTTCAGGATTCTTCACAGTGACTTGGCTAAGTGATCCTGATGCTCGTAGAGTAAGTCAGATCGTCTGTGATTCATTTATTTTGATTATATATACATTTAAATCAGAGTACTGTTGTGTGATGCGAAACGCCATGGCAACGTACTGCACTGTACTTCTAAAGCTGCTTCTTCCCGCATACAGATGAGTGTGTGTGTATGTGTGCATACAGATGAGTGTGTGTGTATGTGTGCATACAGATGAGTGTGTGTGAATACATGCATACAGATGAGTGTGTGTGTATGCGTGCATACAGATGAGTGTGTGTGTATGCGTGCATACAGATGAGTGTGTGTGTATGTGTGCATACAGATGAGTGTGTGTGTATGCGTGCATACAGATGAGTGTGTGTGAATACGTGCATACAGGTGAGTGTGTGTGTATGCGTGCATACAGATGAGTGTGTGTGAATACGTGCATACAGATGAGTGTGTGTGAATACGTGCATACAGATGAGTGTGTGTGAATACGTGCACACAGATGAGTGTGTGTGTATGTGTGCATACAGATGAGTGTGTGTGAATACATGCATACAGATGAGTGTGTGTGTATGCGTGCATACAGATGAGTGCGTGTGAATACGTGCATACAGATGAGTGTGTGTGTATGTGTGCATACAGATGAGTGTGTGTGTATGTGTGCATACAGATGAGTGTGTGTGTATGCGTGCATACAGATGAGTGTGTGTGAATACGTGCATACAGGTGAGTGTGTGTGTATGCGTGCATACAGATGAGTGTGTGTGTGTGTGTGTATGCGTGCATACAGATGAGTGTGTGTGAATGCGTACATACAGATGAGTGTGTGTGAATGCGTACATACAGATGAGTGTGTGTGTATGCGTGCATACAGATGAGTGTGTGTGTATGCGTGCATACAGATGAGTGTGTGTGTATGCGTGCATACAGATGAGTGTGTGTGTATGCGTGCATACAGATGAGTGTGTGTGAATGCGTGCATACAGGTGAGTGTGTGTGAATGCGTGCATACAGATGAGTGTGTGTGTATGCGTGCATACAGATGAGTGTGTGTGAATGCGTGCATACAGGTGAGTGTGTGTGTATGCGTGCATACAGATGAGTGTGTGTGTATGCGTGCATACAGATGAGTGTGTGTGTATGCGTGCATACAGATGAGTGTGTGTGTATGCGTGCATACAGATGAGTGTGTGTGAATGCGTGCATACAGATGAGTGTGTGTGTATGCGTGCATACAGATGAGTGTGTGTGAATGCATACATACAGGTGTGTTTGAAAACGGGAGTATGAGGCCGCAGGCCGTGCAGTGCTGAACAGACCTGCTTTTCACTTCACACATTGACAGTGTTGACACGTCAACGCTTTCATCCCATAATATGCACTAATCATGGCTTGACAAGATGGGCCAGGCCTGCATCCCAAATGGCACCCTATGGGCCCTGGTCAAAAGTAGTGAACCCTATGGGCCCTGGTCAAAAGTAGTGAACCCTATGGGCCCTGGTCAAAAGTAGTGCACCCTATGGGCCCTGGTCAAAAGTAGTGCACCCTATGGGCCCTGGTCAAAAGTAGTGCACTATAGAGGCCCTGGTCAAAAGTAGTGCACTATAGAGGCCCTGGTCAAAAGTAGTGCACTATAGAGGCCCTGGTCAAAAGTAGTGCACTATAGAGGCCCTGGTCAAAAGTAGTGCACTATAGAGGCCCTGGTCAAAAGTAGTGCACTATAGAGGCCCTGGTCAAAAGTAGTGCACTATAGAGGCCCTGGTCAAAAGTAGTGCACTATAGAGGCCCTGGTCAAAAGTAGTGCACTATAGTAGTGCAGACTTTTTGGTTTGGATGTGACTGACACCATCTTGAGTTTGTGCGAGTACCGGCCTCACGATACATACATTCCTCCTTAATGGCTGTTGTCGTGATTCTCTGTCCGTGTGAATATATTCCATTGGCCCAAACGTGTTCCTCTACACATCGATGCTTGGTGAGGGTCTAGTGTTGTTCAGGAAGGGTCACGTTCAATTAATTGGATTCAGGTGCCTGCTGCTTCTGTTTTCAATCTGATTGCAGACTACTTCCTATAATACAGGGGTCGGCAACAGGCGTCCCGCGGGTCAAAACCGGCCCGGGAAGGATTCTTTTTGGCCTGCCAAAGTTTAGTAAAAAAAAAACACACAAAAAAACATATATTTGTGTGAAATTCAGCAACAAATATATAAAAAGCACATATTTTCCCAGGAATAAAAAGAAACGTGATCTTGTCTCAACGTAATCAAAGAATGAAATGAGTGAAATGTCCAAATACAATCTCTTTTTGGGCTTACGTGTAGTTGTGGTCAATTTGCAGTGTACAGATGAATATAATTATCTTCGCGACCCCCGACCCTCCAAGGCTGAATGGAGTTACCTACCCCTGCTCTAAGAGGATCCACCTGACAGAAATATTGACAATTAAATAACATGGTAAGAATCAGTCAACTCTGATGATGATCGTTATTAAACTCTCCGTAATGACGGCTGATAATAACATGGTAAGAATCAGTCAACTCTGATGATGATCGTTATTAAACTCTCCGTAATGACGGCTGATAATAACATGGTAAGAATCAGTCAACTCTGATGATGATCGTTATTAAACTGTCCGTAATGACGGCTGATAATAACATGGTAAGAATCAGTCAACTCTGATGATGATCGTTATTAAACTGTCCGTAATGACGGCTGATAATAACATGGTAAGAATCAGTCAACTCTGATGATGATCGTTGTTAAACTGTCCGTAATGACGGCTGATAATAACATGGTAAGAATCAGTCAACTCTGATGATGATCGTTGTTAAACTGTCCGTAATGACGGCTGATAATAACATGGTAAGAATCAGTCAACTCTGATGATGATCGTTGTTAAACTGTCCGTAATGACGGCTGATAATAACATGGTAAGAATCAGTCAACTCTGATGATGATCGTTATTAAACTGTCCGTAATGACGGCTGATAATAACATGGTAAGAATCAGTCAACTCTGATGATGATCGTTGTTAAACTGTCCGTAATGACGGCTGATAATAACATGGTAAGAATCAGTCAACTCTGATGATGATCGTTATTAAACTGTCCGTAATGACGGCTGATAATAACATGGTAAGAATCAGTCAACTCTGATGATGATCGTTATTAAACTGTCCGTAATGACGGCTGATAATACCATATGGATTGGGGAAGAGACACACACACACACACACACACACACACACACACACAAACATGTGCTGAGAGGCAATTGTAAGTTAATGTGAAACCATAGTAAAACACATGCAGATGTGGATTGGAAGGTTTTACCCCGAACTCAGTTCTAACCCTTTCCATTGTTACACTCCTTACGTTATTCCTAGTTTCATTTGACCAATCTCACCTGTGGAGTTTCAACACACAGTCACACACATGCAACTCTTCAACTGGGAGTCGGACCCGCAAATGAAAGACATTTGGAGCCCCCTCTCTCACCACACACACGTGGTGCGGTGGTGAGGGCGGTTGGCGGTATTGGGTGTGGTGGTGAGGGCGGTTGGTGGTATTGGGTGCGGTGATGAGGGTGGTTGGTGGTATTGGGTGCGGTGGTGAGGGCGGTTGGTGGTATTGGGTGCGGTGGTGAGGGCGGTTGGCGGTATTGGGTGCGGTGGTGAGGGCGGTTGATGGTATTGGGTGCGGTGGTGAGGGCGGTTGATGGTATTGGGTGCGGTGGTGAGGGCGGTTGATGGTATTGGGTGCGGTGGTGAGGGCGGTTGACAGTATTGGGTGCGGTGGTGAGGGCGGTTGATGGTATTGGGTGCGGTGGTGAGGGCGGTTGATGGTATTGGGTGCGGTGGTGAGGGCGGTTGACAGTATTGGGTGCGGTGGTGAGGGTGGTTGGTGGTTTTGGGTGCGGTGGTGAGGGCGGTTGGCGGTATTGGGTGCGGTGGTGAGGGCGGTTGATGGTATTGGGTGCGGTGGTGAGGGCGGTTGATGGTATTGGGTGCGGTGGTGAGGGCGGTTGACAGTATTGGGTGCGGTGGTGAGGGCGGTTGGCGGTATTGGGTGCGGTGGTGAGGGCGGTTGACAGTATTGGGTGCGGTGGTGAGGGCGGTTGATGGTATTGGGTGCGGTGGTGAGGGCGGTTGACAGTATTGGGTGCGGTGGTGAGGGCGGTTGGCGGTATTGGGGGGCTGGTGGCTACAACTAGGGAGGCAAGATAGCTAGAAGGGGTTGTGGCTGGGTGGGAGATGGTGATATGTTTGTGTTTATTGACTTAAAGACACACACACACACACACACACACACCAGGGCTCCAGACTCAGGGGAAACGCGTGTGTTTAGAACACACAGGTCTAATGATGCTGATTTAGACATTCTTGCGGTACTCTCTCTGGCTTGTGGTGTGTTAACTGGAACAGGAGCGACAAAAAGCCAGCTCAGTGAGAGTAGTGGGTGTTTGTGAGCCCTATGGGCCCTGGTCAAAAGTAGTGCACTATATAGGGAATAGGGTGCTATTTGGGGGGCAACCATGTAGGAGGGAAAACATACATCTCCAATGAGCATTGAACTCGTTCCCGGCAGTTTGTGTTTTCCCGGTTGCGCTCAATGTATTTATTTTCATATTCAGATGTTATGGATTGGTCCTGGAATAGAGCCGATCCTTTTCCCAGCAATGGGAATTTACACTGTTTGAATGTTCTCTCTCGTGTTCCAAACAGAGGAATTTTGAGTTGGAGGCTTTATGGGAGGTTTATAAGTGAATACTCAACCGCTTTTAAACAAATATCGGAATGATGAAAAACTTCCCATTTAATTTATTACGTCAAGATTTTCCTTTTGTGTGTGTGTGTGTGTGTGTGTGATTCATAGCATGGCAGTGTGTAGTCAGGTTTTTTACACACACACACACACACACACACACACACACACACACACAATATCACACAAACCCCCTATCTCTCTCTCTCTCTCTCTCTCTCTCAGTAAGAGCAAGCCATTGGTCTTATCTCAGATTTTGTCAAACTACAAAGCTACTTTGCTAGCTTTCCTTGGAAATCAGCCCGTCTAGCCGATCTAACAACTATTTCTCCATTTGCCAGTCTATTGTCTAAGAACGGAATGTCATTCATTCCCAAAGACAGTTACCCAACTTCCCTCCCCAGTCAGCCTCTCTGTTAAACCCGACCTGGTTCTCCACCTTGTCTGACTCCTGTCTACTCCTCCAGATTAAAATGGTTGATAATAAACATATTGAGTTTCTTTACGGGATGTGATGGAATGCTGATACTAATGCATCAAAACCCTGTCTGTGTCCCAAAGGGCACCCTATTCCCTATATAGTGTACGACTTTAGACCATCCCATATGGCTCTGGTCAAAAGTAGCTCACTATACAGGGAATAGGGTACCCTTTGGGACACAGACCATATTATACTACTTAGAGGGAGCTAGTGCTACGAGCCAAGTACCTATCTGAGGAATCAGATATTATGGAAATGTGCCTCCTCTTAATCCTCCTCTATCCCCCTTTATGGGCTGCGTGTCAACTCGCACCCTATTCCCTACATAGTGCACTACTTTTGACTAGCACCTTATGATAATGAGGTGTCATTTGGGACACAACCTTAGACAGAGTTCCCTTTCCCCCTGAAGAATCACATATTTGAAAAGGCAGAAACTGTAATGTTGACTCACACAATACAGCAGCTCTCCATTTGGAGAACGACGTAAACCCTGAATCCTATTGTACATCTGATTCTTATATACCCTGTGTGTTTGCTTTTCAGTCCTAAAGCTTGTGTGTGTGTGTGTGTGTGTGTGTGTGTGTGTGTGTGTGTGTGTGTGTGTGTGTGTGTGTGTGTGTGTGTGTGTGTGTGTGTGTGTGTGTGTGTACGTGCACACTGTAACGGGACTATTGATAACACTCTCTTCTCCATCCTGAAACCATCTTCTCTTGCAGTCTGAAGCATGATTGAACAGTGCAGCAGAGGTCAAACCCACACGGCTGTTTTTGTTGGTGATGAAGTAGCAGCTATAACTCTGGCTTGACTCATTTGGCCACAGTGGTGGTGTGAGGCTCGGCTCGGCTCGGCTGCTGCACTGCACATTTGAAAGCTACAGTCCGGGTTTCGTTCTCAGCAATACGGCAGTTTGTAAACGAGGGAGTAATAAAAAAAAATATTTTGGGTTTACGATAGGATAGGGTAGGGTAGATAGGATAGGGTAGGGTAGATAGGATAGGGTAGGGTAGATATGATAGGGTAGGATAGGATAGGGTAGGGTAGATAGGATAGGGTAGGATAGGATAGGGTAGGGTAGGATAGGGTAGGGTAGATAGGATAGGGTAGGGTAGATAGGATAGGGTAGGGTAGATAGAATAGGATAGGGTAGGGTAGATAGGATATGGTAGGATAGGATAGGGTAGGATAGGATAGGGTAGGGTAGGATAGGATAGGGTAGGGTAGATAGGATAGGGTAGGGTAGATAGGATAGGGTAGGGTAGATAGGATAGGGTAGGGTAGATAGGATAGGGTAGGGTAGGATAGGGTAGGGTAGGATAGGATAGGATAGGGTAGGGTAGGGTAAGATAGGATAGGATAGGGTAGGGTAGGATACGATAGGATAGGGTAGGATGGGGTAGGGTAGGATACGATAGGATAGGGTAGGATGGGATAGGATAGGGTAGGATACGATAGGATACGATAGGATAGGGTAGGATGGGATAGGATAGGGTAGTATAGGGTAGCATGGGATAGGATAGGGTAGGATAAGAAAGGATAGGACAGGATAAGGACAGTTGTGCTATAGGCTCACGACGCAAGTTATATTCTTCAAGAATCAATCTAGAATTGAAAGTGAACTCTAGAACATATTCCTAGATCACAGATTGTAGCTTTAAAGCCAAGCTCATTTTTTTTTCACCCTGAATCAGCTCTGCGTCTCCTGACTGACAGCCAAGAAGTTGAGAAGCATCTGACGTGGCAGCTACAGCTTGTGGTATGTGTGTCTATGTGTGTGCGCGTGTACGTGCAACAGCTACTCTCAGAATAGGAAAACAGTCCAGCTCTCTCTCTTCTGTTCTGACTCACAGTGTAACCAGCGGTACCACCACCACATCTGTAGCTGTGTTACTACGGTTTGGAAGGGAAAGTGTTTGGAATAAGTGCCCATTTTAGGTGTTTTCTGCCATGAATTTAGCTATTGAATGGGCTGGGCCCGCGGGCCGTAGATGCCCACCCCTGACGTAGGAAGTAGAAAAAAGTGTTTGGAATAAGTACTGTTTTGATCTACTAGTACTGAATTAAATTGAACAGGTTCTAAATCGTCCGTCAGGCTCGGGCACTGTTGGAGAGATGTGATTCCCTCCCCGGAGTCTCCTCTCAGACCCTGGCTGAATCCCAAATGTTAGCCTATTCCCTATATAGTGCGCTACTTTTGATGAGAGACCTATAGACCCTGGTCAAAACTGTGTTTGCATTTATCTGTCTGTCAGCTGTGGTTGTAACAGAGGATGTTATAACAGGAGATGTTGTAACAGAGGATATATTTTTTTTTATTTGACCTTTATTTAACTAGGCAAGTCAGTTAAGAACAAATTCTTATTTTCAATGACGGCTTAGGAACAGTGGGTTAACTGCCTGTTCAGGGGCAGAATGACAGATTTGAACTTGCAATCTTGCGGTTACTAGCCCAACGCTCTAACCACTAGGCTACCCTGCCGCCCCAGAGGATGTTGTAACAGAGGATGCTGTAACCGAGGATGCTGTAACAGAGGATGCTGTAACAGAGGATGTTGTAACAGAGGATGCTGTAACAGAGGATGTTGTAACAGAGGATGCTGTAACCGAGGATGCTGTAACAGAGGATGCTGTAACAGAGGATGCTGTAACAGAGGATGCTGTAACAGAGGATGCTGTAACCGAGCCACAGAACTTTAGTGGAGTTCTATTTACTATGATTAGGGCCAGTTTTCCTTCAAAACAAACATGACCTTACTAGGAACATCTCTGGTCCCTAACTAAGATTTGTTTGAGTTCAATTTAATTAATCAAGATTGACAAGTGTAACAGTTGGTGGAGGACTAGGGTTTCGATAGGAGGAGAACAGGACAGTTAATCCTAGAGTAGGTGGTGGAGGACAATGCGGCCATCCCTCACAATGAAAAGGGTAATTAAATGTATTCTACGGTGATGACAGACCCATAGCATTACTATCCTATTACATCAACTGACACACTACATTTCAATGGGAGTTATTTACAAAAACAGTTTGTCGTGGCTGGTGATGACCGACTGGTGAAGACAGACTGGTAAAGTAGTATCCTCTTATG
Source organism: Oncorhynchus mykiss (assembly GCF_013265735.2). Lineage (NCBI taxonomy): Eukaryota > Metazoa > Chordata > Actinopteri > Salmoniformes > Salmonidae > Oncorhynchus > Oncorhynchus mykiss. Next base: position 20,691,649 of record NC_048581.1, on the reverse strand, counting down.
AACAGTACAATGCATCATCAACGTGTGTGCGTGTGTGTGTACGCGCGTGGTGAACTAGGGAGGCTAAAAGGTAGTCTCGCAGCACTTGTCTGTTTGGCACTAGTGTAATAAATGACTGTACTAGTTTGGAGTCTGGTTGAGTCAAGCTGTGTGGGGTGGTCCATGTGAGAGAGAAAAGAGGGAAAGAGAGAGAAGGGGAACAGAGGGGAGAAAGAGAGACCGAGATGACAAGAGAGTGTAAGGGTTACAGAGAGAGAGAAATAAAGATAGCTGTCGAGAGAGAGAGAGAGAGAGAGAGAGACTGCAGACCAGAGTGACAGAGCGAGGAAAGGGTGGTGGAATTAGGGAAGAGGGCTGGTGTTGGGGTTGGTGGGGTACAGAATGAATGTGTGAGTTGGGCTGGTGGGATGGTTGTGAGACATTTGCATAAAGGGTGAGGGCATCGTGCCCGGCGGTGGGGAAGGGTTGGCACCTCGCCTCACCAACTGGCAGAGGGAGGACTGAGGAGGAATAAAAGAGAGAGAATTACAGAAACCGAGAAAGGGAGAGGGAGTAAGAGAGAGTGAAGGGGAGAGAGTGTGATAGATAGGGAATGATAGATAGGGAGAGGGAGTGATAGAGAGGGTGATAGATAGATAGGGAGAGGGAGATAGATAGATAGATAGATAGATAGATAGATAGATAGATAGATAGATAGATAGATAGATAGATAGATAGATAGATAGATAGAAATGAAGAGAGAGTGATAGATAGAAATGAAGAGAGAGCGTGATGGAGAGAAAGGGAGAGAGAGAGTGATAGAGAGAAAGGGAGAGAGTGTGATTGATAGAGAGAGAGAGTGATAGAGAGAAAGGGAGAGAGAGAGTGTGATTGATAGAGAGAGAGAGTGATAGAGAGAAAGGGAGAGAGAGGAGGGAACTCACTCAATAGAGTGAGTTCCTACTCAATCTCTTGTTTCAGGGAGAGCTGTTGACAGAGCAGGAGAGGGGGGAGGAGGGGAGGCGAGAGGAGAGGAGGGGAGGAAAGGGGAGAGGGGAGGCGAGCGGAGAGGAGAGCAGGGGAGAGGAGAGGAGGGAAGGGGACGAGAGAGGAGGGAAGGGGATATATGGTTTGATTATCTGTTTCATTCCTGCTGTACTCCACCAACACTCATCCAAGGTTTATATTAAGTCCCTGCAGCTGTACTGTGGTCAAGCTGTTATTGGAATATGATATATACTGTATATGAACTTAAGTGTGTGTGTATGTGTGTGTCATGTGTGTCAGACAGTGTCCATGACACAAATACACACTCAGGTTCAGAGTGTGAGACAGTCCCCCCCTCTCGTTTAGCTGGAAAACAGTCTGTCTGTCCCCCCTACACACATGCACACACACACACACACACACACACACACGCACACACACACACCCTGCCCTCCCCTCTGAGTGTCAAGCACTGCCCACTTGACCTTTTCAGGAATGGCCGCCCTTGTGGACTGCTGGGGGGAATGCTGTGCATTCACTTTTAATGGAGCCGACCAGCTGGGGGGGCAGACAGAGAATACCTAGTGCCGCCCCGGGGGCAAGTAGTACTATTATAATGGACAGGGGACTTAGTGACATATCTGATCCGCTTAGCTGCTTCTCCCTGCTCTGCACTGAAATATACACTCCTAATAATGTCATGTAGCACTGAATGCACAAATTAATAAAAAGTGAATGAATCAATGAATGGCTGAATCAATGAGTTATGAATTCGTTATTTCGCATTCCAATAGACACAATGAATCCTCTCAGTAATGTTAGGCTGCTGTATCAATTGTCAATATTGTGATATTGTAGTCCTCTTATTACCAGGCAGGAAATTGTTAGAATATGACTGGGCCATTGTCTGGACGAGGCCTCCTGCCATGTATTCTGGGATTTGCAGTCTATAGCTGGAAGAGGCTCCGATCCGGGCAGGGCCCTGTGCGTCTGGATTCGTTTATAGCACAAATACACTCAGGGCCTCACACACACACACACACACACACACACACACACATACACTCACTCCCTCGCCACGGAAATGGTTCCAGACTTTCACACATAGTAATGAGTCCGTGTGTAAACAGGGATAATTACAAACGATGCACAGACACACATTAATCATCATTCTAACTGCCTCACTAACGAGAAAAGAAAGAAATAAAGAAAAGGAAATGAAAGGAAGGAAGGAAGGAAGGAAGGAAGGAAGGAAGGAAGGAAGGAAGGAAGGAAGGAAGGAAGGAAGGACAGACAGAGTTTCTTCTCATTTTCTCAGGGAGTTATGTTAACTTCAGGCTGGGGCAGACTAGGCTGGGGCAGACTAAAAGTGGTTGCAGTTACACTGATTCAAGTGCATGGCACCAAATTGGTACTATACTGGATTTTGGCAGTGAATGCAGGTTGAGAGGATAAGGGGATGTATAGAGAGAGAGAGCGAGAGAGACCCTTGTGTTTTATTATGCAGTGGAGTGTGAGGAAGTGTGTGTTTGTGAGGGAGAGAGCGAGCGAGAGAGAACGTGTGTTTGTGAGGAAGAAGAGACACTATTGTAACCTGTATTTTTAAACCCTATGGTTTATACACAGTTGCAAACGCTGGTCTGCTGCAACTGCAGTGCGGCTCTGCTGTCCTGCGCACCTTGCTTTTCCTCCTTTCCCCGTGGGAAGAAAACATGGAAACTTGGCTGTAGCTATAAGAACACATTTTTTCCCCTTTTTCTTTTAATACAGAGCAGCCTAAATGGCAGAATGCTCCATACTAATGCAGATATTCCTGCCCTGTACAAAGTTTAGGAGGGAAGTTAAGAAGTTTGCATTGGATCTTCTAGGCAAAGCACAGGCCCTTTTAACAACTTCATGACTCATAGTAATTCCGCAATCTATTCTAGATCACCGGAACTTGAACACAGAACACCCTAGAAAGCAAGCAGCAACACACACACACACACACACGCACACACACACACACACACACACACGCACACACACACACACACACACACACACACACACACACACACACACGAGCATTTGACGTGGAAAATATCCCTCTGTGCCGTGGTCCAAATCCCTCGCACTCTTTCCCTTACATCATCGCAGTACCTGTCAATATGTGATTTTACTGAGCAGATGTCGAACGTTGTCCTCCCAATTTCAACTGTGACACGTCCGTCCTCGCGCTCTCCAGTGACTTTGTGTTTTATGGGAGAGCAAGAGAATACGTGCAGTTCTCCGGTATTCGGTGTCACTCACCAGTCATTGCTTCACCATCTTGAATGAACCTTATACTAAAATAGAATGAAGTAGTCATACGTTCCAATCGCATTTTTAACTAATTCGATTTCCTTCCACAACTTGACCTTAGCCATATTTTTTAATTTTTTTTACATCATATCCCTAATACGGAAATAATAATCTAGTCCATCGACACGATAGTTGAATTGTGTTATTTGTATTGCATCCCTAAAATGCATTTCTAGAACTTTTACTATGAAAAATAAGAAACATGACTATAGAAGCAGTGATATGTGAATAGCAATGGATTGATGTGTTTTTATACCTGATAATGTGTTCTGCGTGATATGACTATGTTTGAGCAAGGCATTTGAGTAAAGAAACATCATTTTATTATTCCCAAATATTATAATTAGCTTATACAAATATGCTGGTGGTTAATTCGTTTTTTCTACTGTACATTTTGTATTTTTAGAAGAAAATATAATTTTTCCCTATACTCAACTGCTAAACCTAATAAAAGGCCTATGTTATTTACAGGAAAAACACGTTTAGGTTACCAAACTGTCTAAACAATACATTTAAATTCAACTTAATTGCTCTCTCTTTTAAAAAAAAAACTATTTTAGAAAATGAATGAATGAGCTTTTATATTGCATTTCATTGTTTATAACTGAATTTACCAAAATTGGCCAACAGTAGAAATAGAGGATTGCACTATTGTCCTGTAAATCAGAAGCATGTTTCTGAGTAAATGTACCTTCGTAGTGATTCAGGCTATAAGGTGAAGTGCACGAAAATGAAACATCATTTAATCAACTTGATCATTTGATTTCGGATCTACAAGTCTTTTTTAGCTGACGTTCCACTCATGTGAGGAGTGGAATGGAATTGCTCAACAGAGATGGCAACCAGGTTCAAATGAAATGGCAAAGCATGCACAAGAAATGATGACGTTTGTTTATTAGTTGCACGTATCAGTTGTTAAATCTCAATATGTAGCAGAATTTGTCAAAATGTAATGTATTTATTTAGTCATTTCAAGCAGTAAAGAAACATTGAATATATATTTGGGGTGTATTCATGGTTCATTTATCTATGTAGGATTATTTTGATGTTATTACATGATGCGTCTCTACTCGTTTAAGGCCATACTAGAACAAAACAGAAGATTCTAGTAACTTACAAATAGGCTCCATCCGTAGGCCCACATAACCTACAGATAATGTATGAAAATAGACTATTTCTTTATTCATCTTATTCCGAAAAATTATTTGTAGTCAATCTTTATCATTTGGATTATTATATGGGGTTGATAGTTAAAATTGTTAGAAACCATTAGGTCCATGTAGGTCTGCAGATGGGCCTATTCAGAGTAAAAACCTGGAAGCAAAATGATATGTAGTGTAACATTGGCTCTATAGATAACACACACTGGGTATATTTATGTTTATGAATAGTAAAATGTTCAATTTTCGTGTGAGAAAAAGCTGACCAATTTGGCTGCAAGTATTGCTGCTTTTGGTTGAGCCTCGCGCCTAACGCGGAGTTTCCCGCCACTTGGATCTGTTTTTACTGAGATGAAGTGCGAGGAGGTTTGTTCCTATTATAACAGTCTATATGATGTGAGTCAAATATAACAAGAGAGGAGGTTTGTTCCTATTATAACAGTCTATATGATGTGAGTCAAATATAACAAGAGAGGAGGTTTGTTCCTATTTTAACAGTCTATATGATGTGAGTCAAATATAACAAGAGAGGAGGTTTGTTCCTATTTTAACAGTCTATATGATGTGAGTCAAATATAACAAGAGAGAAGAGAAGTTCAGAGATGCCGCGGTCGTCTAAAGTGGTTCTACAGAAACACAGAAAGCGGCTATAGCAGAACATGTTTTCTGGAAGAGATTACAATTTACTGGTCCCCACAGCAAGCAGTTATTTTCCCCCTCGGCAACGCTTTTATTTTTATTTTCTGCCGGTTGTAAATCTTGGCAATGCAAATATAGCCTACATTTGTGCTGAGTGCTGTTTTCATACAACGTTAGGCTACCTGCTCAGTCCTTGGCTATTGAAAGAAAGAGACTCGTTTTGGCAGGCTTCGCCAGTAGGCTACGTGTTCCTTTCAAGATAAAGAGATAGGCTATTTTAATGTTTAGGTAGAATGTTTAGGCAGACTATCTACATTTAAAGGTTTATTTCTAGTACTTGCCTTTATAGCTTTAATTTAACGGGGACTTGTTTATGTTTTTTTCTGGACTGCTAGTGCTACCTTTCGGCTTAATTTAATGCCTAATTGGTTCAGGCCTACAAAGGAAAGCTTTCTATTCAATATCACTTCTATGTCACTTCTAGATTAGATATGAAGTAGAAAAACGTTTTGTAGACCTTAAATTAATTTATAATTCAATAGTATCAAACGTAGAGAGAAGGCTTTTAATTCCCTCATATGGAATGTTAGGCCTTTCCTATTTCTCATGTGTGAGTGCCATCCACTCAGTTTGTTCAGAGGCCTTCTGATATCCTCAATAGGCCTACCGTCCTATAAAATGTTGGCCTATAGGCTATATAAACGTGTTTTGCTGGTAGGCCTATATGACAGGGTTGTTGCGGATTCTTTATAAGCAATTCGAAATAAAAATGCAACAATGGAACTGTGTGTGTTACACACCATAATGCCTCGGGTAACGTTCTCGTTCTTTTCCCTTTGTCTGCCTTTTTGGCAGTTGTTTCACTCTGTACACAACTCCAAGGATTTTCCCGCGGTTTGTGTGTAAACTCGATGGATTTGTCCATTCATATATATATATACACTCATTGGTAAAACTATAGGCAGCTTTCCCAGTTCCAAACACTCGTTTTTTCCCCATCTCTCCCTCTTCACTTGCTCTCTTTTTCGTTTGTGAGAAACGAAAGCGCAGGAGATCCTCTGTGCAGCCTCGCGAACAAAGGTCACCGTTTAGAGAGAGAGAGTGGAACGCGGAGATAAGATGAGCTCTCTCTCTCTCTCTCTCTCTCTCTCTCAAAACAACCCAAAACACGATTGCAGAACAGGAGATACCAGTAGATATACCGTTGGCCCGCGGCAAGAGGCCCATGGCAGGCGGCCGTTGGCGACAGACACACACTCACCGACCGCCTGCGGAGCGAGCGCATGTAATGGCCAAATGCATCCAACATATCCACTATAACTAGGCATGTCTCTCCTATTTAAAAGCAAGAAATACGTTTTGAAAAATAATATTAACTGCCACATAATAAATGGTAGGGTGCCACAGACTGGTGTCCTGGCCAAAATAATAAAAGTTCTGCATTTGGCTAATTATATTAAACACGTGTAGGTCATGTTTATTCGTATCTACAGTGGTCCGGCGCTATATAATAGGCATAATTTAAGATTAATCTGGGAACGAAAGCTTCAGCTGTTAAACGCGTGGCTTTATTGAGGTATTTTGGATTTTATCAAATAAATCTCAGACACAAAATAGTCCAATCAAATCAGTGTTGGCGTCATGTCGATTGATTCACATAAATATATATATATGAAAAATGTGAGCTTGCTTGAACCCTCTTTACTTTGCCTCATCAGATTTATGGAAATGTTATTGCCAGTCTGTGATAGAATATTTTGCATGAATAGTGTAAAAATAGAATCTTGTGCTATCTTATATTATGCAGAACCATAGAGAGCTTTCATTCATTTACTTGACGATATTTTCTGTTTGTTTTTGTTCCAGTCTGGTTGTGGTTGCAGCATCATTATATGACACTTGTGACAATATGGGTGATATTTATGACAATATCGATACTTGAGGCAATAGTAGCCTATGGGTTGTAAAGTAGCCATCTCTCCCCATCACTTTGTATTATACAATATGCTTAACGCTCACTTAAGAGATGGTATGGATCCCCTCTCTCGTTCCTTATTCTCTCTCTCCAACTCTCTCTCTCTCTCTCTCTCCTCTCATCTTGTTATTTCTCCCAAATTCCCCTCTCTGTAACTTCTCTTCCCCACATTTGGTGCTCTGCCCCACATTTTGTGCCCACAGAGTTACTGTGTTGTCTCTCCTTCCCACATTCGGTGCCCGCCTATGTATTAGCATGTTCGTCAACCAGTGCCCGTCCAGCCCAGCCTGTCCAGATTGGGTCTTTGCTCAGTACCACCATCCAGCACAATGCAGCCAGACACCCGGCTAGCCAGGCCGTGGCTTCGCTGTCAGGCAGAGAGAGCAAGCTGGGCTAGATGGCCGTGTAGATCTGATGGCCCTGGGCTGGAACCAGAGGATTCTTGGTCTTTGTAGGGATGTTCAGAGAGTGGCCATCGGGCCAGAATCAAATAGTTCTACTTCCATGCCAGAGGACCTACATGATGCTCCCATTTTGCCCATTTTTGACACAATCTCTGTCATTTCCTCCTGGCCCGAATTTACTTATTTTTTTTCACATCACTTAGATTTGTGATTTTGTGTGTGTGTGTGAGCAATTATACCATCATGGGATGGCTGTGAGAATGTTATATTTAGCATAATTATCCTCTTTGTTTTCCCCTCAGAAATGCTGTATATACAATATATATATATATATATATATATATATATATATATATATGAATTATATCCCCTGTGGAACCCAAATGTCCTATTTCCTGAACACTTGTCCCATAGTGGGTACACTCCTTCCTTCCTCACTAGGGTCAGACAGCCAATGAGAGCAAGTAAAGTGGTAGCCAGGGTGATGCAGTCAGTCGCCAACTCCCTGCTGTTCAACCTGCCTGATGTTTCATATGTCCTGTACGTCACTGGAGGGAAATGCATTACGTCCAACGTTACATGTTGGAGTATGAAAATAAAGCAATAGAAATGTCATGTTTTTATATATTACAAAGAAAGGGGCGATGTGTATTTTCGGAGGCACAGACAGGTGATACACCTTTGTGACTTGCAGTGAACAGATCCTTTGTAAGGTCTCCCATATCTGCATGCCCTGCATTCGTAAACAGCGTATAGGCTGCATTTACATTTACAGAGACACGGTCCAGTCCGTAGCGGACCGGTTCGGTTCCCAAGTTTCCATTGTCCACTGACTGAACCCCTCTCATTGGAATGCTCTCTACATTTGTAACAGAAACCTTTAATGTGTGTTGAACACACTGTTGTCAAGCACGCGACTGCTAAAAAGGGCCATTTTGGAATTGGAATGAATGTGAGCGAACGAATAGAAAAAGGTCCAGTTTGGAACAAATGCGAGAGAGTGATTTAAAACAGAGTGAGTGTTTTTGGATAGAAGATGGATGGATGGATTTTTTTGGGGGGGGGAAGGGGGGAACGGAATGGTTGTTCTTCTCCTCTTTTCCCCCTCTCGCTCTCTTTGTTTGTGTGGTAAATCCAGGAGCAGCTGCTTGGTTTGAGGGTCTAGTGGGATTTTGGGGCTGCTCTTTCTCATGGCATCCTGTGCCAAGGTGGTGAAACACGAGCAGAGAGCGGAGGAGAGAGAGAAAGAGGGGGAGAGAGGGGAGGGAAGGATTGGCTCTGGGCGGGTGCACTGGGAGAGGGTGTCTGCGTCCCAAATGGCACCCTATTCCCTGTTTACTGCACTACTTTTGCTCGGGGACCATAGGGCTCTGGTCAAAAGTAGTGCACTATATAGGGAATAGAGGGTGCCATTTGGGAGACAACCAGAGAGATCGTGCTGGTTTGATGAGATGGTGGTGACCATGCTGGTGATGGAAGACAAGGATGGGTGAGGAAGGGGGGCGGGTAGGTGGAGTAGAGGCGGCCAGTGCTGTCTGGATTGGCGCATGTAAAATGAATATCCACTGGACTTTGCCTTTCCACTAGATTGGACTTGTCTATTTGGCTAATGACATGCCTTCTGTCTGCTCCACACACAATCCCCCTCTCCCTCCTTTCCTCCCTCCCGCTCGCTCCCTCTCTCTCTCTCTTGCGCGCTCCCTTGCTCTTTATCTCTCTCCACTCTCTCCACTACCAGCCACCAACCCTACCTCCCCCTCCTCCCTCCCTCCTCTTTGCCATATCTCTGTCTCCCCTCCCTTTCAGTCGCTCGGAGCGTGCGTATTGGCTGAGGCTGAGCAGCTCTCTGTGCCAAGTAGGTGGGCCTTGTGCGCGTTGGCACAGACTCAGTCAATGGTTAGAGAAGCAAAGTGGAGAGGAACAGAGAGAAAGAGAGAGACAGTTGGAGAGAAAGAGGGGGGAAAAGACAGAAGACTGCAGCCCGGGTTTGCCAGCGGTCGTACACTCTTCCAACATTGATTCGAGTCCTCTTGTTTTTTTTATCTTCTTCTCCTCCGTCCTGCTCCCCCCCCCCCTTCTTCCGACTCTCAGTGTCTCTCTCTATCCGTGAGTCGTAGTTAGCCTACAGATCTGACCCAGTACCACCATACTGCTGCTTTGCCAAAGCATTTTTGTTTTGTTTTTGGCCCCCAAAATGTTTTTCCATTTTTGAAAGCGAACAAAGAAGCGGTTTCATTTAACATTTTTAAACTCATCTCATCGCTTTATTTAAATTGTATTAAGTTTTATTACACGCATACAACCGTTGTTGTTGTTCTGTAATTCACTTTTTAACTTTCCCTCCACTCTCTCTCTCTCTCTCTCTCCGGTGTTGTTGAACACCACCTGGTTTAGCAGCTCTTCTGCCACAGTACCTCCTGTGTTTCTGTGCTGGTACTACACCATCCTCACCCCCTCCTTCGCCTCTCCTTCATTCTTGACTTTGTTTTTCTTCTTCTTGCATTTATTGGACAATTTCTGCAGCTTTCCTCCGTTTTTTTCCTCCCTCCCGCCTTTCTTCTTCATTTGTCTTGTAATTTGTAACATACTGTAGTTGCGGAAGTTGTTGTGTATTGACTCAGTAAACCGGTATCGAACTGGTATACTGTTTTGTCTGGCGCAGTGAATTTA
>NC_048581.1:20648992-20676492 GCF_013265735.2 Oncorhynchus mykiss | reverse complement strand
TCGCCATGTCGAGTGTCCTCTCAGCACAGCCAGCCAGCTCTGGTGCTGTTCTGTTAAGAGCAACACCGACTGTATAGCACAACAAACCAACGCTCCCTATTCACTAGCATCACAATAAAGCCACCTTCCCTCGGCGTTACAAACTGCTGCGGGAGAACCAGCCAGGAATCAGACGGCTAAACAAGCAATGTGATTGACATGGTCGGAGGAGGGAATAGAGGAGAGAAGAGGACTGCAGACAAGGGTCAAGGCTCTGTCTGTGGTACATTTATTTGTAGTATTTTATTAGTGAGCGTATCAGGCGATCGCTTGGCCCGGAAGTGATAAATGTCTGCCAACACTGAACCCTGTCTGCGACTTAGACATACCGAGAGAGAGAGAGACACACACACACACACACACACACACACACACACACACACACACACACACACACACACACACACACACACAATGAATTTCAGATCAATGGATCGTCATCCTATAGCTCCTCCTCATGTAACCAAGATGTTTTTCAAGGTTGATCTGTTTGACTTAAATCAGTCTTTTCAAGACGGTTGGAAAAAACCTTTTATTCTAGAAGACCGTGTTGTCAGTTCCAGTGTGTGTTCTCTTTAGAGTGCTAGTCATACTTTGGAACCATACCTCAATCTCTTTTTCTCCGACTATAAGAACTGTATGATCATGAGAAGATGTTTCCAATGCGCAGCACCACAATACATTTCAAGTCTCTCTGAAGGAGGTGTGAAAAGTAAAAGTGTTGCCATTTTCTTTGTCATGACCTCTCTCTATTGAGTGTGGTTGTGAAGCACATGGTACCAGACAGCAGACACCGCTCCGTACGGATAGTAGTAATGCCTTGGACGGGAAGAGTGTGTGTGTGTGTTGTCTGGTGCCAGGAATCAGACATCACTCTGTCCCGTCCAGGATCATAGTAATAATGGCTTGGATGGCAGTGTGAGAAAACCCCAGAAAATCTGTAACTCTCCCTCCCTGCATTGATTCCTCGCTCTCTCTGTCCGTTTCTAAAACTGACCACAGGAAGGATTTTCAAATAAAAAGTGGTATTTGGTCTCATCAAAAACGCCCAAACGCTCAAAATGTTTGATTTATGAAGGGAAAAGTTTGTGTTTCTGAGATGGGAAAAGTGTGTTTGTGTGTGTGTTAGCGTGTGTCTGTGTGTGTTAATGTGTGCATGTGTGTGTTAGTGTGTGTCTCTCCTCTTCCTGACAGCTCAGTTCTGTGGCTAGACTTGATGAACGATCCTGGACGTGTTAATGTTTTGACGAGGTCCAAAACCCAACCCAGCCAGTTGATTGATTCACCAGGTTCCTGCGGTTCCGTTCGGTTCCCGCCAGTTCTCCGTTCTCCTTGTTATTTTTCCCATGAAGATAATCTGTTGTTAATTACTTCCTGGATCCCTGACCAACCCGTCGCGTCTCGTATGAATGACATCAGGAGGGGCAAGTGTTTAGGTCGGCATTGGTGAAGTACCGTCTGGTTTTATTGGTGTTTCATGACATAAAAAATACGAGGCGATAAGGAAGGACAGAGAAGGGACAAAATAAGGGAGATAAGGGAGGACAGAGAAGGGGGAGTGAGACGGCCTCATTGCCATTGAGGAGATCTATTGTGTTCAGTGGGAATAAGGCCCAGTAGAAGCAATCTTCCCATGCAGAGCTGGTTTGGCAATGAGCTCCCTCAATCCACCGCTGACTGACTGAGGCCCTGTGTTGTCTTCAGCTGGACATGCAGGATGAACAGAGAGCCATGTCGCAAGGACAGTAGGGACATGCTGTCACACCAACACCAATATGAAAGTAGAGTCCGAGCAGAGGAGGGTGAAGAGAGGAAGACGCCTCGCTGTTTAACAGAGAGTGTTCTCATCTTTGGAATAAAGTGTGTTTCAGCCACAGCCAAAAGCCGCTGTCGCTAAGACACACAACCCCTTGCTGAGTGTGACAGACATAAACCAGGCCAACACGGTCGGCAGGAACCCGGACTCCATTAATCCAACAGAACATAATTACAGAGACGCCAGACAGAGATTTGGAATGACTGTGTTGAGTCAACATTTGCTTTTCACTCAAAGTCAAAAGTTGTGTTTTGGTGTCCCAATAACGTTGGCTTTTGGTTGGTCTCCCCTGTTAAATGACTGACCAGTATCATTTTTTGTTTGTTATTGCTCTGTTGGGATGCGGTTCCCTTCACGGCTTCTCTTTGTTCTAGAAACAGAATTTGGGCTCTTTGGGTTTTACATAACGACCATAAGCCTCCTTCTCTTTGTCCGGATCGGAGGGAAAAAACATATCTGTCTATCTAGATACCCACTTCCCCGTTGTTGTGTGATGGACTGTGAGTGAGTGAGTGAGTGAGGAGTTAGAGTGTTGGAGATGTCTGGCTGGTAAACAGATTATTCCAGTGAAATCGGGGGCTTCGGAATCGTGACGGAACTGAGAGACAAACGAAGCCGTTTTTTTGAACCCGTTTGGCCATTCCTCTGGTCTTATCTCCTTTCTTTATAATTACTCTCCCTTTCTCTCTCTCTCTCTCTCTCGCTCTCTCTCTCTCGCTCTCTCTCGCAAGTCCAAAGAAATGTAGAGTGTTTAGAGAAATTGAGAAGGGCATTTGTTTTGAAGAAAGAACTCAAAACAGCCTTCTTTATTCCTTGGATACAGTTTGTTTTGAAACCCACTTTCCCTGTTAATCCGTTCAGAATCAACTGCGGACCGACAGCTTTTCTGGCCCCAAAATCTTCTAGAAATTCACAAAAGGAAAAGACGGATCTTATTTCAGTTCGTGTCTGAGAATAAATGGCTGCACATGTTTTCTACATGACTAAATACCCACTTACCTTTTCATTGGTGTGTTATTCACAGTCTAATAAAACATGTATCATTGTGAGTTATGGATACAGTTGGTTACCTTGTTAGTATCGTAATTTATATTTCCTCAACGTTGAGGTTACATAAATCTGCTTTCTCTGGGAACGGGAGCTGGATAATAGATTTCCCACATTTTAAACTATAAATAGACTTACATTCACTTTAAATTCATAGATAATTTCACTTTATGAATATATACATTTGTGGGGTTATGTACTATAGAAATAATGAGAGTTAGTCAATTTGCAATAGAATTAATATGAATGTGGTTCTATCATTCCCAGAGACAGAAAGTGTGTTTGTACAGTATTGTAGTTACTGGCTGATGGCGACTGGTCAGGCATTTTTAGGTGAACACTTTATTAGGTTTGAACAAATTAACGACTGTTAAATTCAAATGAGTGTAGTAGGCTTGCTACTTACCTAAGCATTATTTTCTTCCGCTGACTAGGCCCTTTTGGGTTTTATTTGGAAAAATATTGAGTAAGGGAGAGAGAGGGAGAGAGAGAACAAGAGAAAGAACGAGAGAAAATGATCAAGAAAAAAAAGAGGTGTTCCTAATTGAGAGAATGGAAGAGTGAGAAACAATGAGAGAGAAAAAATAAAATGATGAGATAGAGAAAATGAAGAGGTAATTGAAGGAGAGTAAACAAACAGAGTGAGAGGGTGGTATCGTGATGGCCTGTATTAATAATGTGTCTTCTCAGTGCCTGGTCTCTTTTCAGGCTTTTGTACCAGAGCCAAGCATGAAATGTGTCCAGTCCCCAAAACCATATACCCTCACAGAAGGGTTCCCTCGACCTCTGAGACAGAAGGAGGGAATGGAGGGATACTAACTGAGTGGAGAGCAGAGTGCCTTGCTCAGTCCCAGCCGGGAGAGCATGTTGAGGGTGTTGGGCCAGGGAACATGGCCTATTCGGCGGGTTCATCTTTGGCAGTCCCCCTGTTCCCCAATACTGCCGCTTAGCTAGCTACTCACACAGCTTGGCTAAGGCTAACACTGCTAGCTACTATAACATTAGGTTTTCTATGGTGATGCTACACAATACCGAATCAGATCCACAAGTGGATATTATCACACATTTCTTTTGTTGCAAATCAGAAAAACAATAGAACATATTCCATATTTCTTTTGATTTCTTTTTAAATTTCCTGTCAATAAAACAGTATATTGACAGATATATCGGTAATGGTGAGTATTGCCCACCAAAAGATCTGAATCGGTATCGGACACGGAAAAAACCATAACGATCGGCCTCCAGTTTTTACCTGAACGAAAAGAGAGAAAACGAAAGAAAAAAAAGCACCTTTTTATTTGTGGATGAAAGAATGAAGACTCGTGATGGATGTAGTCTTAATTCGGGGAGGGAGGATTGGGGGGATGTCTAGTGGTGAGAAGTGAGAGGAATACTAGTGGTGAGAAGTGAGAGGAATACTAGTGGTGAGAAGTGAGAGGAATACCAGTGGTGAGAAGTGAGAGGAATACTAGTGGTGAGAAGGGAGAGGAATACTAGTGGTGAGAAGGGAGAGGAATACTAGTGGTGAGAAGAGAGAGGAATACTAGTGGTGAGAAGTGAGAGGAATACTAGTGGTGAGAAGTGAGAGGAATACTAGTGGTGAGAAGAGAGAGGAATACTAGTGGTGAGAAGTGAGAGGAATACCAGTGGTGAGAAGTGAGAGGAATACTAGTGGTGAGAAGAGAGAGGAATACTAGTGGTGAGAAGAGAGAGGAATACTAGTGGTGAGAAGAGAGAGGAATACTAGTGGTGAGAAGAGAGAGGAATACTAGTGGTGAGAAGAGAGAGGAATACTAGTGGTGAGAAGAGAGAGGAATACTAGTGGTGAGAAGTGAGAGGAATACCAGTGGTGAGAAGTGAGAGGAATACTAGTGGTGAGAAGTGAGAGGAATACTAGTGGTGAGAAGAGAGAGGAATACTAGTGGTGAGAAGAGAGAGGAATACTAGTGGTGAGAAGAGAGAGGAATACTAGTGGTGAGAAGAGAGAGAAATACTAGTGGTGAGAAGAGAGAGGAATACTAGTGGTGAGAAGAGAGAGGAATACTAGTGGTGAGAAGAGAGAGGAATACTAGTGGTGAGAAGTGAGAGGAATACTAGTGGTGAGAAGGGAGAGGAATACTAGTGGTGAGAAGTGAGAGGAATACTAGTGGTGAGAAGTGAGAGGAATACTAGTGGTGAGAAGTGAGAGGAATACTAGTGGTGAGAAGAGAGAGGAATACTAGTGGTGGGAAGTGAGAGGAATACTAGTGGTGAGAAGTGAGAGGAATACTAGTGGTGAGAAGTGAGAGGAATACTAGTGGTGAGAAGAGAGAGGAATACTAGTGGTGAGAAGTGAGAGGAATACTAGTGGTGAGAAGTGAGAGGAATACTAGTGGTGAGAAGTGAGAGGAATACTAGTGGTGAGAAGAGAGAGGAATACTAGTGGTGAGAAGAGAGAGGAATACTAGTGGTGAGAAGAGAGAGGAATACTAGTGGTGAGAAGAGAGAGGAATACTAGTGGTGAGAAGAGAGAGGAATACTAGTGGTGAGAAGAGAGAGGAATACTAGTGGTGAGAAGAGAGAGGAATACTAGTGGTGAGAAGTGAGAGGAATACTAGTGGTGAGAAGAGAGAGGAATACTAGTGGTGGGAAGTGAGAGGAATACTAGTGGTGGGAAGTGAGAGGAATACTAGTGGTGGGAAGTGAGAGGAATACTAGTGGTGAGAAGTGAGAGGAATACTAGTGGTGAGAAGGGAGAGGAATACTAGTGGTGAGAAGAGAGAGGAATACTAGTGGTGAGAAGTGAGAGGAATACTAGTGGTGAGAAGAGAGAGGAATACTAGTGGTGAGAAGAGAGAGGAATACTAGTGGTGAGAAGTGAGAGGAATACTAGTGGTGAGAAGGGAGAGGAATACTAGTGGTGAGAAGTGAGAGGAATACTAGCGGTGAGAAGTGAGAGGAATACCAGTGGTGAGAAGTGAGAGGAATACTAGTGGTGAGAAGTGAGAGGAATACTAGTGGTGAGAAGTGAGAGGAATACTAGTGGTGAGAAGAGAGAGGAATACTAGTGGTGAGAAGAGAGAGGAATACTAGTGGTGAGAAGTGAGAGGAATACTAGTGGTGAGAAGTGAGAGGAATACTAGTGGTGAGAAGAGAGAGGAATACTAGTGGTGAGAAGAGAGAGGAATACTAGTGGTGAGAAGAGAGAGGAATACTAGTGGTGAGAAGTGAGAGGAATACTAGTGGTGAGAAGTGAGAGGAATACTAGTGGTGAGAAGAGAGAGGAATACTAGTGGTGAGAAGTGAGAGGAATACTAGTGGTGAGAAGAGAGAGGAATACTAGTGGTGAGAAGAGAGAGGAATACTAGTGGTGAGAAGTGAGAGGAATACTAGTGGTGAGAAGAGAGAGGAATACTAGTGGTGAGAAGAGAGAGGAATACCAGTGGTGAGAAGTGAGAGGAATACTAGTGGTGAGAAGTGAGAGGAATACTAGTGGTGAGAAGAGAGAGGAATACTAGTGGTGAGAAGGGAGAGGAATACTAGTGGTGAGAAGAGAGAGGAATACTAGTGGTGAGAAGAGAGAGGAATACTAGTGGTGAGAAGAGAGAGGAATACTAGTGGTGAGAAGAGAGAGGAATACTAGTGGTGGCGTCGGTGGCGGTTGGTTTCTGGCACCACGTAGCTTAGCTGCTCTCTGTGAATGATGCCAAATGTTCACACACTATCCTTGCCAACCTCCGTCCTTCTGATCCTCTCTTTCTTTTCTCTCTTTCTTTTCTTTATGTTGTCCCCCTTTTGTTTATATTCTTCTTCGCGGTTCAGATGAATGCCCTCTCAAAGGCTCATTAGCCCCATGGGCCGACTGAACTGTTTGTCAGTGGCAAAAAAAATATTTCTGAACAACAATTTCGGGAATGAAAAATGTAGGTAAAAAAAATCCTCAAAGAAAAGGTTTTATCATGCCTCTTTATTTTGGTGTTGTTCATCGGGAGATTTTACTGTCGTTAGTTTTCTCTGGTTTTGATCAATTCTCTGACCTTCATATATTCTGTGGAAACTGTTCATTCATTATTATTATTATTATAGACAAGGGGCGATAATTAGTGAAAATATTAGCAAATACTGTTTTAACCTAATCATATTGATTAGAATTTTTACAAAGGCCTAATTATTAAATACACTAAATGATGTATCATAGTGATTTGGCTGATATTCAGGTATCATTATTGCCGTAATTGTATATTTTCTCTCTCTCTCTCAATCTCTCTCTCTTTCTCCAAGGAGCCGTTTTCTCTCCTTGTTCCTTTCGCTTCCTTCTCAGAATCCTCTTTAGAAGACAACCTTGGTAAGGGCATCGTTTGGTGTTGGTTACGCCGTGAGAAGGAGAGAGGTTTAAAGCCTAGCCGTGCGAGAGGGTGGTAGCTAGCTAGGGCTAAAGAGTAAAGCACCACAACAGAACAAACGGCAGAGAAGCATCATTTGGCAGAGAGTAAGTCTGTGGAAGAGGGTATGCCTCAAATCAGTTTGGACACAGATCTGGGGCACTAGACGGAAGAGAAGAAAGAGGGATGAAATGGGATAGAAAGAGGGATGAAATGGGATAGAAAGAGGGATGAAACGGGATAGAAAGAGGGTTGAAACGGGATAGCAAGAGGGATGAAACGGGATAGAAAGAGGGGTGAAACGGGATAGAAAGAGGGATGAAATGGGATAGAAAGAGGGATGAAACGGGATAGAAAGAGGGATGAAACGGGATAGAAAGAGGGATGAAACGGGATAGAAAGAGGGATGAAAGGGATAGAAAGAGGGATGAAACGGGATAGAAAGAGGGATGAAACGGGATAGAAAGAGGGATGAAAGGGATAGAAAGAGGGATGAAACGGGATAGAAAGAGGGATGAAATGGGATAGAAAGAGGGATGAAACGGGATAGAAAGAGGGATGAAACGGGATAGAAAGAGGGATGAAATGGGATAGAAAGAGCGATGAAACGGGATAGAAAGAGGGATGAAACGGGATAGGGAACAACAGGATGGGGGGGAACGCATGAACGTCTGTGTTTGAGTGTGTGTGCTGTACGTGGTGGTGCGTGTGCATCGCCTCTGTGTGTCTTCTACTGTCCCTCAACCTCAATGAGGACTAGACAAACCACGACCGGGCCAGTGGACGGTGGTAGATACATGGTTATGAAGGAAACAAGGCTCTGTCCTCCTCAAAAGGCTCCATTCATGATGAACTGGAGAGATTTCTCTCTGAGGGGAGAGAAAGGAGGGTTCAGGGGACAACACGTGTTTTCGATAACAGGGTGAGTTTTATACTGGGGCAGGAGGGGTGTGTGTGTGGGGGGGGTGGTGTTAGTGGTGGTGTGTGTGTGTGGGGGGGGTGGTGTTGGTGGTGGTGTGTGTAGTGGGTAAGGAGTCCGGTTGTGTGTGTATAGGGAGGGGGTGGGTAGGAGTGTGTGTGTGGGTGGTGTATGTTTTTTGGTGTGTGTTGGGGGTGTATGACAGTGATAGTGGCAGTGGGTAGAGCAGGTGGGAGTCTTCATCAACAGGATGGTTTTAAGGAGGGATTGTTTGTTAGCTATGGTATATGTTGTATCTCGTAGGAGTTGGTGTGTGTGTGTGGGGGGGGGGGGGGGGGTATTTTGGCAGGGTTGTAGGCCTAGTTGTTAGGCAGACTGGATTGGGGGGGTGCCGGGGAGAAGCTGATGTAACTGTTAAAGTGTGTATTATTTTCAGGGAGGTTTTTTCTAAGGAAGGTGTTGGTGTTACTCTTTTTTCTATATGATAGTCCCTTCAATAGTTTGATAGTGAGACAGGGTTACTGCCACTGGAACTCTGGGGCCTCAGGGACAACACGCTGAAGCGGTGTGACACTGAAGTCTGAGTGTGTGTTGTGTTGTGTGTGTCGCAGCATGCCGGAAACTGTGAGCCAAGGGACCGGGGTGTAAACTAGGTGCTAATGCGTCCTTTTGCATGTTTCCACAGTGTCAAGTTTTAATTAGGAAGGAGACATAGATGACAGATGATAGATGGGATAAATAGACCAGACAATGGTGTTCCAGAGAGACAGAAACACCCAGGTAGACAGTACAGAGAGACAGAAACACCCAGGTAGACAGCACAGAGAGACAGAAACACCCAGGTAGACAGCACAGAGAGACAGAAACACCCAGGTAGACAGCACAGAGAGACAGAAACACCCAGGTAGACAGCACAGAGAGACAGAAACACCCGGGTAGACAGCACAGAGAGACAGACACACTCAGGTAGGCAGCACAGAGAGACAGAAACACTCAGGTAGACAGTACAGAGAGACAGAAACACCAAGGTAGACAGCACAGAGAGACAGAAACACCCAGGTAGACAGCACAGCACAGAGAGACAGAAACACCCAGGTAGACAGCACAGAGAGACAGAAACACCCAGGTAGACAGCACAGAGAGACAGAAACACCAAGGTAGACAGCACAGCACAGAGAGACAGAAACACCCAGGTAGAAAGCACAGAGAGACAGAAACACCAAGGTAGACAGCACAGCACAGAGAGACAGAAACACCCAGGTAGACAGCACAGAGAGACAGAAACACCCAGGTAGACAGCACAGAGAGACAGAAACACCCAGGTAGACAGAAACACCCAGGTAGAGCGCCTTTTAACAGTTCATTTCTGACTCGTCTTCTACTTCTTAAACACTGGTTAAACACGGTCAATTAGGCTATTTTATAGTATGTACATCAGATCAGAACCACAATATGATATAGGTTGCCATGGCACCTACCCCCCTAACCCCCTCTCCTCTGTCTCGCCACCCCAACGTGTCCCCCCCGACAATCTGTTCCTCACGTTTATTGGACCCTAATTTGGCTGCCTCCATGGCAACCGTGGGCTCCCAGAATACCTTGGCTGGGTGGTATCCAGGGCAGCGGTGGTGACTGGCTGGCATGCCGGCGGTGCCACCGGGGTGTTGCTGGGGCAGGTGTTCTGGTCTGGCAGGGACCTCGGTGTGGCTGCTAGGATAGGCTAACCCTGCTATGAGGACTCTCCTCCATCTCCATATCTGCTGACGTAGGCTGGGTCTAAAATGGAACACTGTTCCCTATTTAGTGCACTACTTTTGACACCCTATTCTCTATATGGGCCCTGGTCAAAAGTAGTGCACTATGTAGGGTGTAGGGAACAGGGTGCCATTTGGGATGCAGGCATAACCTTTCCCACTACAGGCCTACGAAAGTAGGGTCTGCTGTGTAGCATGGAGGAAGCATTTCACCAGCGCGCATATTGATGTGGCCATGGCACTGTGCCCAGTTGGTGCTGCCTTCCTCCCTCCCACACACACACACACACACACACACACACACACACACACACACACACACACACACACACACACACACACACACACACACACACACACACACACACACACACACACACACACACACACACACACACAATGTATAATACATGAGCCTATACGATTTTGAACTGTGCTGTGGCTCTCTGTCACATATAAATATTCAGTTGCACGCGTGTTGATTTGAAGCAGGAGCCATCATGATCTGCATAGCATTAGTATGGATCCAGTCTCTGAGCACTAGTAGCATTAGTATGGATCCAGTCTCTGAGCACTAGTAGCATTAGTATGGATCCAGTCTCTGAGCACTAGTAGCATTAGTATGGATCCAGTCTCTGAGCACTAGTAGCATTAGTATGGATCCAGTCTCTGAGCACTAGTAGCATTAGTCTCTTCATTTGTATAAACTACTCAGATGTATTGGTTTAATTAAAGCTCATAGATTGTAACTGTTGTTCCTTGAGTGTGGACAATCCCCGTAGATGTACCCCGTGGTAAATGTCCCTAGATGGTGATGGTACCACTGTAAAACTCTGTGATGGTAAATGTCCCTAAATGGTGATTGTAAAACTCTGTGATGGTAAATATCCCTAGATGGTGATGGTACCACTGTAAAACTCTGTGATGGTAAATATCCCTAGAGGGTGATGGTACCACTGTAAAACTCTGTGATGGTACCACTGTAAAACTCTGTGATGGTAAATGTCCCTAGATGGTGATGGTACCACTGTAAAACTCTGTGATGGTAAATATCCCTAGATAGTGATGGTACCACTGTAAAATTCTGTGATGGTACCACTGTAAAACTCTGTGATGGTAAATGTCCCTAGATGGTGATGGTACCACTGTAAAACTCTGTGATGGTAAATATCCCTAGATGGTGATGGTACCACTGTAAAACTCTGTGATGGTAAATACCCCTAGATGGTGATGGTACCACTGTAAAACTCTGTGATGGTACCACTGTAATACTCTGTGATGGTAAATACCCCTAGATGGTGATGGTACCACTGTAAAACTCTGTGATGGTAAATGTCCCTAGATGGTGATGGTACCACTGTAAAACTCTGTGATGGTAAATGTCCCTAGATGGTGATGGTACCACTGTAAAACTCTGTGATGGTAAATATCCCTAGATGGTGATGGTACCACTGTAAACCTCTGTGATGGTACCACTGTAAAACTCTGTGATGGTAAATGTCCCTAGATGGTGATGGTACCACTGTAAAACTCTGTGATGGTAAATGTCCCTAGATGGTGATGGTATCACTGTAATACTCTGTGATGGTAAATATCCTTAGATGGTGATGGTACCACTGTAATACTCTGTGATGGTAAATATCCCTAGATGGTGATGGTACCACTGTAAAACTCTGTGATGGTAAATAACACTAGATGGTGATGGTACCACTGTAAAACTCTGTGATGGTAAATAACACTAGATGGTGATGGTACCACTGTAAAACTCTGTGATGGTAAATATCCCTAGATGGTGATGGTACCACTGTAAAACTCTGTGATGGTAAATAACACTAGATGGTGATGGTACCACTGTAAAACTCTGTGATGGTAAATACCCCTAGATGGTGATGGTACCACTGTAAAACTCTGTGCGTAAGTAGAAGTTAGTATTCCATACAATACTAGAGAGAATCAGCTGGGCCCATTTCTGCCTTCCCAAAACCCTCACATTGAATGTGATGCACATGTTAGTGTGATGGAGGGAGTGTGTGTAAGAGGGAGGAAAGGAGAGGGAGAAAGGAGACTAAATGTGCGTGTGTGACATTATCCCGTCACACTCTCCTCAGGCTGTTTCTACAATCCCACACATTGGCCACCTGATCCCCAGCCGGCACCTGGTGCACATTAACACATACACACACGCACACACACTGTACACACACACACACAGTACACACACCCACATACACAGTACACAGGACGGACACACACTGCACACACACAGATGAGGCCTGAGTCCCAGGGTAGGCCCAGGACAGGACAGTGGAGCTCATGTGGTGCAGCTCCCCAGCCGAACCCCTCTCCAGCTGGGTCTCCCTGCTTACCACAGAGGGGTAGCACTGGGCCGGCCAAAACACTGGATCCTGACCAGAGTCCGTCACAAAACGTTCTAGTCCGTCAGAAATTGAACAGATTGGGAGTTTTAAGGGAAGAAACTATGACCTGAGTAGTGAACTACAGTGCTTTCAGAAAGTATTCTCACCCCTTGACTTTTCCACATTCTGTTGTGTTACAGCCTGATTTTGTGTCGCTGGCCTACAGACGATACACCATAATGTCATAGTGGAATTATGTTTTTAGACATTTTTACAAATGAATTAAAAATGAAAAGCTGAAATGTCTCCAGTGAATAAGTATTCAACCCCTTTGTTATGGCCTAAACACATTTAGGAGTAACAATTAGCTTAACCAGTCACATAATAAGTTGCATGGACTCAAATCAAATCAATCAAATCTAATCTAATTTCATTTGTCACATGCGCCGAATACCACAGGTGTAGACCTTACCGTGAAATGCTGACTTACAAGCCCTTAACAATGCAGTTTTAAGAACATATTTCCTAAATCAACTAAATCAAATAAAACATTTAAATAAAAGTAACACAATAAAATAACAATAACGAGGCTATATACAGGGGCTACCGGTACTGAATCAATGTGCGGAGCTACGGTAATAGTGTTTAACATGATATTTGAATGACTACCTCATCTCTGTACCCCACACACATACAATTATCTCTAAGGTCCCTCATTCGAGCATTGAACACAGATTCAACCACAAAGACCAGGGAGGTTTTCCAATGCTAAATGGGTAAATAAAAAAAAGCCGACATTGAACATCCGTTTGAGCATGGTAAAGTTATTAAGTACACTTTGGATCAATACACCCATTCACTACAAATATACAGGCGTCCTTCCTAACTCAGTTGCCGGAAAGGAAGGAAACCAATCAGGGATTTCACCATGATGCCAATGGTGACTTTAAAACAGTTACAGAGTTTAATGGCTGTGATAGGAGAAAACTGAGGATGGACCAACAACAGTGTAGTTCTCCACAATACTAGCGTTATTGACAGAGTGAAAAAAGGAAGCCTGTACAGAATAAATATGCTCCTAAACATGCCTCCTGTTTGCAATAAGGCACTAAAGTAAAACTGAAAAAAAAAATTGGCAAAGAAATTAACTTTATGTCCTGAATACAAAGCATTATGTTTGTTGCAAATCCAACACAACACATCACTGAGAACCACTTAATGTTTTCAAGCATGGTGGTGGCTGCATCATATCATGGGTATGCTTGTCATCGGCAAGGACTAGGGAGTTTTTTTGGGATAAAAATAAACGGAATAGGGCTTCCAGTGTAGTAATTGGTAGCTTCCCCAACACAACTGAGTAGCTTATTTCATGATAAAGGAATACAACTTTAATATTGTTTTAGTTCTGCTGTCAAATGTGCTGTTATTTCAGCTAACCCTCTAGAACTGGTCCAAGAAGTTTGAAAGTTGAAAGCAATGGAGCCGGAGAGGATGGCTGATGTTTTACTGGCTCTTAACCAACCGTGCTATTTTGTTAGCTTTTTCGAATGGTTTGTAACTTATTTTGTACATAATGTTGCTGCTACCGTCTCCTATTACCGGAAAGAGCTTTTGTACTGGTACCCACTGTTTATAGCCTCGCTATTGTTATTTACTGCTGCTCTTTAATTATTTGTTGCTTTTATTTATTTTTTTTTTTTTTTAAGGTATTTTTCTTAAAAGTGCATTTTTGGTTATGGGCTTGTAAGTAAGCATTTCACTGTAAGGTCTGAAACCTGTTGGTTTCAGCGCATGTGACAAATTCCATTTGTTTTGATTAGATGTTTTTATCACTGTTAGTAAGGGCAAAGCCAGTGTGGTTTCCCCTCCTAGTAAACCCTGTGGCATGAATACATCAGCTCTGTCATCTGAGAAGTGTAAGGAGATACTGTGTGTGATCCATAACAGGAACCTGTTTGTGTGTGTGTGTGTGTGTGTGTGTGTGTGTGTGTGTGTGTGTAAGTGATCCATAACAGGAACCTGTTTGTGTGTGTGTGTGTGTGTGTAAGTGATCCATAACAGGAACCTGTTTGTGTGTGTGTGTAAGTGATCCATAACAGGAACCAGTGTGTGATTTCTGCTCTGCCAGCCTATAGTACAGGAGCCAAAGTTAAAGTTGAGAAGCAGTCACAATGTAGCATGAGAATCCTGTACAATTTGACACAGGAGATTTTATTTTATCCACCTTCCTCTCTCTCTTACTCCCTCTCTCTTACTCCCTCTCTCTTACTCCCTCTCTCTCGCTCCCCCTCTCTCTTACTCTCTCTCTCTCTTATTCCCTCTCTCTTACTCCCTCTCTCTGCCCACCCTCAATCCCTCCCTCCCTCTCTCTCAGCGATGCTCTCCTCTCTCTCTCTCTTTCCTCTCTCCTCTCTCTTTCTCTATCCTGTCCCTCTCTCTCACTCTCTTTCTCCTCTCTCTCTCACTCTCTTTCTCCTCTCTCTCTCTCTTGCTCTCTCTCTCTCTCTCCCTCTCCCTCTCTCTCGCTCTCTTCTGGCTACACACTGGCACTTTTGAAATGTTTTTGATTCTCGAGGTGTTCATGAACAATAACATGATTTTGTTTCCTTGCTGCCCTGTGTGTGTGTGTCTGTCTGTGGGTTTTGTGTTGTGTAGTTTGGTTGCTAACCGGCTGTGTCTTCCGTCTCACATCCACACGCTGTTTCATGACACGCAGCGGAATTGTCCCGGTTCTGTTTTGTTTGTGTTGCCTTGCTTTTATTTCTCTGGCGCGATGCAGTCGTCTGCAAACAAACCTAGACCACATCCACCCTCCCTGCGGACCAACCAATCTCCCTTCCAGACTGACCGTGCTGCTGGATGATGTTGGGACCACGCAGGCAGAGCCAAGACCTGCTCCTACAGTCCTACCAGAAAACTAAAGCTATTTCCACTACCAGATATATCAATTGCCTTCCAAAGCGATGGTAAAAGAGTACAAGATGACTACAACTTTTACTGGAGTAGGACAACTGGGGACTTTCCCACCTCTGAGCAACTGCTTCTCTTGCTTTTCAGGAATGTTTGAGGTGTCTAAGTTCATTGGGTTGTTTGTTTTCAGTCATCGAGGGACAGGTACAACAAGGCAGTGTCCTCAGTTACACCTGGTGTCACCTGTCTCACTGTCACCTAAACCCTACAGAGTGGGTGGAGGCCGATCAATGGTCTGTCGCAGTCTATAGACCAAACCATGGGCAGACAGTTTAGACAGGTAAGTTAGAGGTAACAGGATGCTAGCCACAGGGGCTGACGATCCCCCAATCCCCACCAGATCCCCTATCAATGTACTGGGGCAATGATGATGATGATCACATAGTCACACACACACACACACACACACACACACACACACACACACACACACACACACAACACACAACACACAACACACAACACACAACACACAACACACAACACACACACACACACACACACACACACACACACAACACACACACACACACACACACAACACACAACACACAACACACAAAACACAACACACACAACACACACACACACACACAACTGGGTATTGGGTAAGAATGACTGTGTGTGTGATGCTTGTCTTGACTGGGTGACTGTTGTTGATTAAAGGTTGTTGTTGTAATTGCTGGGTTTAAAATGACAGGTGGCGGATGTGTTCCTATAATCCCCTATCTAATATAGAGGTCCAGGGGTGAAGCTCTTAATCCCAAACACACACACACACTGACGCGGAGAAGAGAGAGAGAGACACATATACATTGACGCAGAGAAGAAACACACACAAACACGCGAGAGACACACACACACACACACGGTAATATTCTTTAGCTTTTTCTCACACAAACACTTTTACATGCACGTACATCTGTTAAAACAAACACACACTCCACGTTCACGCACACACACAATCCCTCTACGCGTACACAATCACTTTTACCCACTCACCATCTCTCCCGGTCAAATCTCCCACTCTGACCTCTGCCTCTCTCTCTTTCTCTGTTTGTCTTTCATCATGGATTGGACATTAGTGTGGCCACATGTCTCTGTTTGTCTACTGGTTCAATAACTGATGTATACTTCACCACAGATGGTGTAATTCAGGAAAATGTGATCAAGATAACTTTCTACATTTGACATTTTATTTATTTAGCAGATGCTCCTTTCCAAAGTGACTTTCATTAGCAGTTAGGGTTAAGTGCGACAGACAGACAGACAGACAGACAGACAGACAGACAGACAGACAGACAGACACGGTTCGTTCACTCTCAGAACAAATCAAGAGAGTTCAAGGTGAATTAGGCTGGACCTAAAACCAATAGGTTACACATAGGTACACTACAACATATTAACTTTGTCCATTGACTTAATGACTTCCATTTCCTCCGTCATTGACTCTCTCTATCTGTTTATATGGATGGTTGTAGTGGTTTCTTGTATTTATTGCTGTACAATCAACCCATGAAAAGGGCCACTTGAGATAGGGGAAAGGACTGGTAGATACCAGCCCTGCTCCACCCCGAGTCCTCAGATAACCCCGTACACTAGGCTGTGTGATGAGTTAGCATGGGTTGTAGGCTCTGTACAGTTAGTTCCAGTGTGGGGAGCAGCAGAGACTAAACCTATATAGCCTAGTTTAGTAGGCTAGTATCTATAAACAACTTATTCTAATATGTCAGTGTGTTTGTTTGGGGGGATAAAGTAAAGACCACAGGTGTTTCTGTTAGAGACTCTTCTCTACTTTCCATCTACTTTTTCTTTGCTTTCTCTCCTTTTCTTTCAATCTCATTATTTCTCTCATACATTTATTCTCTCTCCCCCCTCTCTCAACCCCTCTCTTGCCCCCCTCTCTCAACCTCTCTCTCTCCTCCCCCCTCTCACCCCTCTTCTCTCTCTCCCCCCTCTATCCCCCCTCTCTCAACCCCTCTCTCCCTCCCTCCCTCTCTCTCTCCCTCCCTCTCCCTCTCTCTGTGCAGGTGTGCTGGCAGTGTGTTTGACGTAAGTGTGTGTGGTTGTTTGCAGCATAGCAAACGAGGAGGGGGGGGCAGGATGTTGGGTCACCTCAGGTGAACTGTGTTGAGGGAGAGAGAGGCGGGGTCTAAAGAAGAGGGGGAGTAAGCTGACGTAGAGAGAGAGAGAGTGTTGTGCCTGTTCAGCTAGTCCGTCTAGAGAGAGAGAGAGATGCACCTTGTCAAAAACACTGGTTAGATTCTCTCTGAGTACTGGGATGGTTGTTGCAGAATCACAATGTAAACGGAATTATATTAGTCATGTGACAAGAGTTACTGTATCCTCAAGTTTAACAAAATACCCTTAAACTCTGAAAGACAGAGAGTGTAGGAAATATGTGATATGTGATATAAATGGAAGGAGGAGTGAAAGAGGGAGAGAGAAAAAGAGAGGGATAGGGCGAGAGGGAGAAAGAGATAGAGGGATAGAGGGATAGAGAGAGAGAGTGGGAGAAAGAGAGAGAGGGATAGAGAGAGAGGGAGCTCCTCTACAGGGAAGGTTTTCTGAGGTCACAGTACTGAATATCACAGAGGAATGTGGAATGCTGAACCGTTGCCAACGCAAACACACCGGCCCAGCCACCGCCGCCCCCAATGGCTGTCAAGGGCTGCTTTATACACTCACACACACTGAGAGACACACACACACACACACACGCACAAGATGTGTGTTCTCACACATACACACACACACACACATACACAAAACGTGCACACACAAACACAAACTCAGAGACGCACACACTCACACGTGCACACACACACATGCATACTGTCAACACATTGACCCA
This sequence comes from Oncorhynchus mykiss, assembly GCF_013265735.2. Taxonomy (NCBI): domain Eukaryota; kingdom Metazoa; phylum Chordata; class Actinopteri; order Salmoniformes; family Salmonidae; genus Oncorhynchus; species Oncorhynchus mykiss. The sequence continues at coordinate 20,658,375 of NC_048581.1, read as the reverse complement.
TAATCATTTTTGATAAGTTGAGTTGACAGCAGAGAACAATGGTCTATGGGGTTCAAACTTAAAGACCTTTTAATGACAGTAGTTTTCTGCAGCCATGATTAATCACTGTGGACACACACACACACACACACACACACACACACACACACACACACACACACACACACACACACACACACACATACAGTCGAGCTCACACACACACACACACTCTCTCATCCACGTTTACAGTGACTCATACACAGTCCACACACACTCTCTTTGATGTTTTGTCAAGGACTTATATCCGCCATCTAAAAATACGATGCATTGAAATGTAAGAAAGACCACCTTTAAGGAAAAAGAAATCACCTAAAATGCAAATAAAAAATCCATGTTCTGGGGCCAAGAAAATGTTCCATTCGTCCTTAATGTTAATGCCAAAGACTAAAGAGAATCAGTCAGCGCATAAGTTATGGATTTAGCAATCAGGGAGTGAAGCTGTGAAACAGCAGGATTTTGGACAGGTACTGGGGGATGGGGAATGAAGGGATGAGTGTGTGTGTGTGTGCCTGCACGGGTGTTGGCAGGTTTTCACTTGGGTGTATGTGTGAGGTTTTAGCTGAGGGTCTTTGTCATACAGTAGGTGAGGAATATCCTACGGTTGTGTGTAAAGTTCTCTACATCTCTACATGTAGGATGTGTATAGCAGCCAATATGTTTTATTTTATTTTGTTTCATGGCTACATAAGTCTACTGTACTGTGTACCAGGGGCAGTGGCAGCAGGCTGGATTTAAAGGAACACGATATATACCCCCCTCTCCTCCCCTTCCTTCCTTCCTTCCTTCCTTCCTTCCTTCCTTCCTTCCTTCCTTCCTTCCTTCCTTCCTTCCTTCCTTCCTTCCTTCCTTCCTTCCCTCTCTCTCTGTGAAGAGGCTTGTCTCTGGGGTGGCTGAAGCAGGCGAGGGTTCAGGGGTCAGAGCTCAGACTAACTGAGACGCCCAGCTGGTGTTTGATGTGGGGAGCATCACAGCAGATCAAGTACTGCAGATTCCTCCCTGTCTGACACCATACACACACACACATACATACACACACACACACACACACACACACACACACACACACACACACACACACACACACACACACACACACACACACACACACACACACCGTCTTTACAGCTCATCTCTCTTTTTTGGCAGCATTCTCTCGTTCTCCCCTTCCTTGCCTCCTTTTTCCCTCTCTCCTTCTCTCTCTGTCTTTAAATTCAACTGAACTCAAGGACCTCGGCTGTTACGTAAATGGGTTAAACACAGACACACGTGAGCACATACAGAGGCACGGAACACACACACACACACACACACACACAGAGCAGTCCCTCGCTAACTGTGGCTTCCTAAGGTCAGGTCAACAGACACTTAGTGCCTGATGCCTCCGTTGGTGTTCTTCAGCGTGGTAACAGCTGAGGGGACAGAAACATGGGCTGTTTTGGTTAGTTGGTGTAGTCGCTGTCATGTGCTCTCATGTTTCCCACATGTACATTATGGCCTCAGCAGTGTTTGTGTGTGGGGGAAATGACTGTGACTGTGACTGTCCCCTGAAGTGACTGTCCCCTGTAACTGCACCCTGTCACCTGCCTCCAAGGGCAGGAACCTCACGATACGATATTATCACCATACTTAAGTGCAGATTCAATATTTATTGTGGTTGGATGTTCCAGACATATTGCTCACCATGTCTGCTGCAGAGGGACAAGAGAGAGACATTAAATCAGGAGTTTTGACCAGTCATGGAAATAGAAATGGTGCAGGTACAGCCAACTAGCGCAAAAATAATATTGCAATATTGTCTAAACGATACGATGTATTGTAAAAAATAAATACAAAATTATATCCTGATATGGAACTTTATCGATTGAGTCAAAACACCAACCTGATCTCATAGTTTCACTGTAAGAGTTGCCGTAATTGGATGAAAGTCGGTTCCGATGGGTTACAAGGTAAAAACAGAAACACCTGATAGGGTTAAGTCTAGGTGTTCATTCTGAGCAGCTAGGGCAATGGTTTGGGGAAGTCTTAAAACCAAATGATGAAAAACTATGCGCTGTTTCCATGAAGTATCATCAACTACTCCCCCTGCTTGCTAGAGAACTGTGAACGGCCGTGGCCAGTGGTCTTAGCAGCGCTCTCTGGCTCTGAGACTCAGGACATGGTTTTTTGAGCTTCGATGAATGCATTTATCAATGTCCTCAGGACCTTCTCAGATGTCTGAAATCGACCTCTATCTTGTGACCAGCCTAAAACAGCCACACACTCAGTGCAGCACAGCATGGAGTCCAAAGTGCAGGTGTTGTGTGATGACTCACAGACTGGGCTGCTTTCCTTCTCTGTTTGTAAATATGGGGTTAGTCTGTTGAACACAGCTTAAGTTCCCAAACACTTTCATTTGTGTTACCGTAGGGGAAGGACACAGCTGGGGCAAGGCACAGAGCGAGAGACACACACATAGGAGTACACAGCAACACACACACACACACACACACACACACACACACACACACACACACACACACACACACACACACACACACACACACACACACACACACACACACACACACACACACACACACACACAGCATCTTTAAACAGTGTCTTCCCTACCATAATTATAGCCTGCCAGTCTCTGTGTAGAGGCTGTGGTTTGGCCGACCTGCCCGACTCTCTCTCCATTAAGGCAGTAAGCAGCGTGTGTCAGTTGACAGTTAGGGCTTCTTTATATGACTGTCTATATACTTAATGTGGCCCCTGAGGCCCCTCAGTGGTGGCACTACACTCTACAGCTCAGTAGCATTTCAATTCAAGACTTAGCCCACTAAGAATGATGGGTGGTATGGGAGGGTTTTCTCTGGTCGCTAAGAGAGGGTGGTATGGGAGGGTTTTCTCTGGTTAGCTGGGAGGGGGTGGTATGGGAGGGTTTTCTCTGGTTAGCTAGGAGGGGGTGGTATGGGAGGGTTTTCTCTGGTCGCTGGGGGGGGGGTGGTATGGGAGGGTTTTCTCTGATCGCTGGGGGGTGGTATGGGAGGGTTTTCTCTGGTCGCTAGGAGGGGGTGGTATGGGAGGGTTTTCTCTGGTCGCTAGGAGGGGGTGGTATGGGAGGGTTTTCTCTGGTCGCTAGGAGGGGGTGGTATGGGAGGGTTTTCTCTGGTTAGCTAGGAGGGGTTGGTATGGGAGAGTTTTCTCTGGTTAGCTAGGAGGGGGTGGTATGGGAGGGTTTTCTCTGGTCGCTGGGGGGGTAGTATGGGAGGGTTTTCTCTGGTTAGCTAGGAGGGGGTGGTATGGGAGGGTTTTCTCTGGTTAGCTAGGAGGGGGTGGTATGGGAGGGTTTTCTCTGGTTAGCTAGGAGGGGGTGGTATGGGAGAGTTTTCTCTGGTTAGCTAAGAGGGGGTGGTATGGGAGGGTTTTCTCTGGTCGCTGGGGGGGTGGTATGGGAGGGTTTTCTCTGATCGCTGGGGGATGGTATGGGAGGGTTTTCTCTGGTTAGCTAGGAGGGGGTGGTATGGGAGGGTTTTCTCTGGTCACTGGGGGGGTGGTATGGGAGGGTTTTCTCTGGTCACTGGGGGGGTGGTATGGGAGGGTTTTCTCTGGTTAGCTAGGAGGGGGTGGTATGGGAGGGTTTTCTCTGGTCACTGGGGGGGTGGTATGGGAGGGTTTTCTCTGGTTAGCTAGGAGGGGGTGGTATGGGAGGGTTTTCTCTGGTTAGCTAGGAGGGGGTGGTATGGGAGGGTTTTCTCTGGTTGCTGGGGGGGGAGTGGTATGGGAGGGTTTTCTCTGATCGCTGGGGGGGGGTGGTATGGGAGGGTTTTCTCTGGTTAGCTAGGAGGGGGTGGTATGGGAGGGTTTGCTCTGGTCGCTGGGGGGGAGGGGTGGTATGGGAGGGTTTGCTCTGGTCGCTGGGGGGGAGGGGTGGTATGGGAGGGTTTTCTCTGATCGCTGGGGGGGTGGTATGGGAGGGTTTTCTCTGGTCGCTGGGGGGGAGGGGTGGTATGGGAGGGTTTTCTCTGGTCGCTAAGAGAGGGTGGTATGGGAGGGTTTTCTCTGGTTAGCTAGGAGGGGGTGGTATGGGAGGGTTTTCTCTGGTCGCTAAGAGAGGGTGGTATGGGAGGGTTTTCTCTGGTTAGCTAGGAGGGGGTGGTATGGGAGGGTTTTCTCTGGTCACTGGGGGGGTGGTATGGGAGGGTTTTCTCTGGTCGCTGGGGGGGGGTGGTATGGGAGGGTTTTCTCTGGTCGCTGGGGGGGTGGTATGGGAGGGTTTTCTCTGGTCACTAGGAGGGGGTGGTATGGGAGGGTTTTCTCTGGTCGCTAAGAGAGGGTGGTATGGGAGGGTTTTCTCTGGTCACTGGGGGGGTGGTATGGGAGGGTTTTCTCTGGTCACTGGGGGGGTGGTATGGGAGGGTTTTCTCTGGTCGCTGGGGGGGTGGTATGGGAGGGTTTTCTCTGGTCACTAGGAGGGGGTGGTATGGGAGAGTTTTCTCTGGTTAGCTAGGAGGGGGTGGTATGGGAGGGTTTTCTCTGGTCGCTGGGGGGGGTGGTATGGGAGGGTTTTCTCTGGTTAGCTAGGAGGGGGTGGTAAGGGAGGGTTTTCTCTGATCGCTGGGGGGTGGTATGGGAGGGGTTTCTCTGGTCGCTGGGGGGTGGTATGGGAGGGTCTTCTCTGGTCGCCTGGGGGGTCACACACACACACACACACACACACACACTCTCTATCCTCGCCTAACTCCCGCCCCATCAAGACCATATTAGCATGAATGTGTCCCAACTGGCACCCTATTCCCTATATAGTGCACTTTTGATGGGGCTCTGATCAAATGGCCCTATGGGTTCTGGTCAAAAGTAGTGCACTACATAGGGAATAGGGTGCCAGTTGAGAGGCAGACTAATGGACTGATGACAGTATCAGCCCTGGTTCAGTCCCAAAGTGGCTTAGCCTGGCCGGGGTCAGAGGTCAGAGGCTCAGCAGGGGAGGGTCAACGGCCAAAGCATCATCCAACCCATCCAACTCATTGAACCCAACCCTCATGCCACACTAGAGGCATGTTGGTGGCAATGGCCAAGTATGGGTATACATACACACACAGTATACAGTGTACATACGCACACAGTATACACACACACACTCAGCTGTGACAGTAAACACACTTTAAATCCAGTGGGGATTACAAATCCACTTAGGTCGAGTCAAGAGTTGAGCGTGTCAGCTGCAGGTCGGCGCTACGCAGCACCCAAACTGATGCACTTCTGCACCGCACTGTTTCATGTGTATGTGAGAGAGAGTGTGTGTGTGTGTGTGTGTGTGTGTGTGTGTGTGTGTGTGTGTGTGTGTGTGTGTGTGTTTGTGTGTGTGTGTGTGTGTGTGTGTGTGTGTGTGTGTGTGTGTGTGTGTGTGTGTGTGTGTGTGTGTGTGTGTGTGTGTGTGTGTGTGTGTGTGTGTGTGTGTGTGTGTGTGTGTGTGTGTGCTGTATGAGAGAGAGAGTGCGTGTGTGTGTGAGAGCATGAGTGGGTATATGTGTGTGTGTGTTTGTGTGTGTGTGTGAGAGAGAGAGAGTGTGTACTCTATGAGAGAGAGAGTGTGGGTTGTGAGAGCATGAGTGAGCATGCATGTGTATGTGTGTATTACTGTTGCGGCCAGTCCGACATAGACAGTGTTATGTCAACCCCCTCTGTCTCCCCTCTCATTCCCCAAGATGTTCAGACTGACATGTCCTCTGAGACTCCACTTTTCTGTTCTCAACTTTAACTGTTTTGCAATTCTGATGGGAAAAGACAGACAGGGGGCGGATGAGGGTAAAATAGAGAATTATAGTGTAGGAAAACAACGAGAGAAAGAAAACAAGGAGAAGAGAGGGAGAAAGAAAGACAAACAGAGAGACAGAGACAGAGAACAAGGAGAAGACAGACAGAGAAAAAGAGAGAAAGAGAAACAGAGAGACAGTCAGAGTTTGTGGTGAATGATCCTTCATCTTTTGAGTCCTGAATAATGACATCATATGATGTTGACTTTAATCACATCTGTTTGTGTGATTTCTTCTCCCTCTCAATTCCCACCGGACCTCCCCAGTTCTTGGAATGGACTGGGGCCCGGCCTGCCAAAAATAATCGCTTGTTTGCTGCTATTTACTTAAATCTGTCAAAGAGTCACTGTTGGAGAACTCATGCTGTTAGTTATGATTCTGCTGTGAGTGTGTGTGTGTAGGGGGGTGGATGCCTGGATACGGCACAAACTCACACACAACTGGGAGAATGGTATAGAACATTACACACACACACACACACACACACTAGACACATACAGTGTGAGTATAAAACCTGGCACACGGAGAAGGTTCATCTTCACGTCTCTGTGTGGGACCAGAGAGGAACCTGCTTGAGAAAAAACACAGACTGAGAGAGAAAGAAAGGAGTGGTGAAAAAGTGTCAGACTGTCAGGGGAGGTTTAATGTTAGACTGGAGTGTCAGGGTTAGTGTTAGACTGGAGTGTCAGGGTTAGTGTTAGACTGGAGTGTCAGGGTTAGTGTTAGACTGGAGTGTCAGGGTTAGTGTTAGACTGGAGTGTCAGGGTTAGTGTTAGACTGGAGTGTCAGGGTTAGTGTTAGACTGGAGTGTCAGGGTTAGTTTTAGACTGGAGTGTCAGGGTTAGTGTTAGACTGGAGTGTCAGGGTTAATGTTAGACTGCAGTGTCAGGGTTAATGTTAGACTGCAGTGTCAGGGTTAGTGTTAGACTGGAGTGTCAGGGTTAGTGTTAGACTGGAGTGTCAGGGTTAGTGTTAGACTGGAGTGTCAGGGTTAGTGTTAGACTGGGGTGTCAGGGGAGGTTTAGTGTTAGACTGGAGTGTCAGGGTTAGTGTTAGACTGGAGTGTCAGGGTTAATGTTAGACTGCAGTGTCAGGGTTAGTGTTAGACTGGAGTGTCAGGGTTAGTGTTAGACTGGAGTGTCAGGGTTAGTGTTAGACTGGAGTGTCAGGGTTAGTGTTAGACTGGAGTGTCAGGGTTAGTGTTAGACTGGAGTGTCAGGGTTAGTGTTAGACTGGGGTATCAGGGGAGGTTTAGTGTTAGACTGGAGTGTCAGGGTTAGTGTTAGACTGGAGTGTCAGGGTTAGTGTTAGACTGGAGTGTCAGGGTTAGTGTTAGACTGGAGTGTCAGGGTTAGTGTTAGACTGGAGTGTCAGGGTTAGTGTTAGACTGGAGTGTCAGTGTTAGTGTTAGACTGGAGTGTCAGGGTTAGTTTTAGACTGGAGTGTCAGGGTTAGTGTTAGACTGGAGTGTCAGGGTTAATGTTAGACTGCAGTGTCAGGGTTAATGTTAGACTGCAGTGTCAGGGTTAGTGTTAGACTGGAGTGTCAGGGTTAGTGTTAGACTGAAGTGTCAGGGTTAGTGTTAGACTGGAGTGTCAGGGTTAGTGTTAGACTGGAGTGTGAGGGTTAGTGTTAGACTGGAGTGTCAGGGTTAATGTTAGACTGGAGTGTCAGGGTTAGTGTTAGACTGGAGTGTCAGGGTTAGTGTTAGACTGGAGTGTCAGGGTTAGTGTTAGACTGGAGTGTCAGGAGAGGTTTAGTGTTAGACTGGGGTGTCAGGGGAGGTTTAGTGTTAGACTGGAGTGTCAGGGTTAGTGTTAGACTGGAGTGTCAGGGTTAGTGTTAGACTGGAGTGTCAGGGGAGGTTTAGTGTTAGACTGGGGTGTCAGGGGAGGTTTAGTGTTAGACTGGAGTGTCAGGGTTAATGTTAGACTGGAGTGTCAGGGTTAATGTTAGACTGGAGTGTCAGGGTTAATGTTAGACTGCAGTGTCAGGGTTAGTGTTAGACTGGAGTGTCAGGTTTAATGTTAGACTGGAGTGTCAGGGGAGGTTTAGTGTTAGACTGGAGTGTCAGGGGAGGTTTAGTGTTAGACTGGAGTGTCAGGGGAGGTTTAGTGTTAGACTGGAGTGTCAGGGTTAATGTTAGACTGGAGTGTCAGGGTTAATGTTAGACTGGAGTGTCAGGGTTAATGTTAGACTGCAGTGTCAGGGTTAGTGTTAGAGTGCAGTGTCAGGGTTAGTGTTAGACTGGAGTGTCAGTGTCTAGCTGAACTTAATTACAAATAATTTGTAGACTACAAATTGACCGCGAGAAGCCCAAACAGATGTGATATTTGACTAAAACGTAATAATTTCAAACCTTGCTTACATTTATATATGATCACATACACTGAGTATACAAAACATTAAGGACACCTGCTCTTTCCATGACACAGACTGACCAGGTGAATCCAAGTGAAAGCTATGATCCCTTATTGATTTTAAATCCACTTCAATCAGTGTAGATGAAATGGAGGAGACCCATTAAAAAATGATTTTTAAGTCTTGAGACAATTGAGACATGGATTGTGTATGTGTGTCTTTCAGAGGCTGAATGGGCAAGCCAAAACATGGAAGTGCCTTTGAACGTGGTATGGTAGTAGGTGTCAGGCGCACTGGTTTGTGTCAAGAACTGCAATGTTGCTGGGTATTTCACACTCAACAGTTACCTGTGTTGATCAAGAATGGTCCACCACCCAAAGGACATCCAGCCAACTTGACACAACTGTGGGAAGCATTGGAGTCAACATGGACCAGCATCCCTGTGGAATGCTTTCAACACCATGTAGAGTCCATGCCCCGACGAATTAAGGCTTTTCTGAGGGCAAAAGGGCAAATCAATATTAGGAAGGTGTTCTTAATGTTTGGTATACCCAGTGTTTATCTCTCTATTATGCGTGGGAATACTTTGGAACAGATTTTAAAAATTCAAATCACTTGGAGCTGATTTGCTGGTGTTTTTACAGTCTTTTATGTCCAACAACAACAAAAAGTGAGCCACCAGTTGGGGAACCCTGGTGTGTGTGTACACACACACACACACACACACACACACACACACACACACACACACACACACACACACACACAGACAGAGCTGGCAGGGCAGAGACATTTGATTAGAAAAAGTGAAGAAAAAAAGATGGGAATAAATCTTCCTGGGAGACGGCAAAATAGTAAACATGTCAAAACTATCTATCTTCCCACAGTCTGACACTTTGGATAAGAGTTTATTAAAGATGTATTCACTATTAAAGGTGCAGCTCTCTCTAATGAAGACATTCATGGACAGAATAACAGTCTTGGACTTCACACCTCTTTTTTTGTCCCTGAATTCATGTTGGCCCGTGTCTACTCATTTCCACTGAAATAACAATCTGTAACAGTTTAACATTACAATTAGCTAATGAAATTGCGCCTGCCCCAGTGCCAGATGGGTGGTGTTTGCAGTTTTGGGACTATTCCATTGGTTCCATTGTGTCAGAAAGGCTCCCAGTAGGTAGG
>NC_048581.1:20641492-20643992 GCF_013265735.2 Oncorhynchus mykiss | reverse complement strand
GCTGCTCTTGTTCCCTGTTACCCTGTATCAGATCAGTTGTGAGTCGGTTTGTACATCCCTACTCTGTCAATAATCCTCTCTAAGGCTCAGTGTGGCAGTGATTTACCAATAGCCTGTCAATAATCATGTAGTATGTGTGTAGTTATAATGGGCCCACTGAGGGAATTACAGGGCCAAAGCAGGGGGATCTACAGAGTTAGCCTCTCAAAGCTCCAGGCCTAATGCAAGGCAATGAATAGGCTCAGCATTGTTTATCACTGACTAGTAGCCAACTGGTCAAAACCCCAGACCGAATACAGGGCAATGGGATCAGGTCTTTAGCACTACTGGCTACTACTACTACTACTGACTATGACTACTACTGGATACTGGCTGCTACTACTACTACTACTACTATTACTGGCTACTACTGCTACTACTGGCTACTGGCTACAACTACTACTACTATTGGCTACTACTACTACTGGCTACTGGCAACTACTACTACTACTACTACTGGCTACTTGCAACTACTACTGGCTACTGGCTACTACTACTACTGGCAACTACTACTACTACTACTACTGGCTACTACTACTACTACTGGATACTGGAAACTACTACTCCTACTGGTTACTGGCTACTACTACTACTACTGGCTACTACTACTACTGCTACGGGTTACTGGCTACTGGCTTCTACTACTGCTACTGGCTACTGGCTACTACTACTACTACTACTACTACTACTACTACTGCTACTGGCTTCTACTACTGCTACTGGCTACTGGCTACTACTACTACTACTACTACTACTACTACTACTGCTACTGGCTTCTACTACTGCTACTGGCTACTGGCTACTACTACTACTACTACTACTGCTACTGGCTTCTATTACTGCTACTGGCTACTGGCTACTACTACTACTACTACTACTACTACTGCTACTGGCTTCTACTACTGCTACTGGCTACTGGCTACTACTACTACTACTACTACTACTACTGCTACTGGCTTCTACTACTGCTACTGGCTACTGGCTACTACTACTAGTACTACTACTGGCTACTACTACTACTACTGGCTACTGGCAACTATTACTACTACTACTACTGGCTACTACTACTACTACTGGCTACTACTATTACTACGACTACTGGCAACTGGCTACTACTGGCTACTACTACTACTACTGGCTACTAATACTACTACTACTGGCTACTACTAATACTACTACTAGTGGCTACTACTACTACTCGCTACTACTAATACTACTACTACTCGCTACAACTAATACTACTACTACTGGCTACTACTGACTACTACTACTACTACTACTGGCTGCTACTACTACTGCTACTACTACTAATACTACTACTGTTGCTACTACTACTGCTACTACTACTACTTCTACTACTACTACTACTACTGCTGCTACTACTGCTACTGCTACTTCTACTACTACTACTACTACTACTACTACTACTACTACTACTACTACTACTACTGGCTGCTACTACTACTGTTACTACTACTACTACTACTACTACTACTACTACTACTGCTACTTCTTCTACTACTACTACTACTACTACTACTACTACTGGCTGCTACTACTACTACTACTACTACTACTACTGGCTGCTACTACTACTACTACTACTACTACTACTACTGGCTGCTACTACTACTACTACTGCTGCTACTACTACTACTGCTACTACTGCTACTACTACTACTACTGCTGCTGCTACTACTACTACTTATACTGGCTGATACTACTACTACTACAACTACATCTATAAGTACCTAGGTGTCTGGCTAGACTCTAAACTCTCCTTCCAGACCCATATCAAACATCTCCAATCGAAAATCAAATCAAGAGTCGGCTTTCTATTCCGCAACAAAGCCTCCTTCACTCACGCCGCCAAACTTACCCTAGTAAAACTGACTATTCTACCGATCCTCGACTTCGGCGACGTCATCTACAAAATTGCTTCCAATACTCTACTCAGCAAACTGGATGCAGTTTATCACAGTGCCATCCGTTTTGTCACTAAAGCACCTTATACCACCCACCACTGCGACTTGTATGCTCTAGTCGGCTGGCCCTCGCTACATATTCGTCGCCAGACCCACTGGCTCCAGGTCATCTACAAGTCCATGCTAGGTAAAGCTCCGCCTTATCTCAGTTCACTGGTTACGATGGCAACACCCATCCGTAGCACGCGCTCCAGCAGGTGTATCTCACTGATCATCCCTAAAGCCAACACCTCATTTGGCCGCCTTTCGTTCCAGTTCTCTGCTGCCTGTGACTGGAACGAATTGCAAAAATCGCTGAAGTTGGAGACTTTTATCTCCCTCACCAACTTCAAACATCTGCTATCTGAGCAGCTAACCGATCGCTGCAGCTGTACATAGTCTATTGGTAAATAGCCCACCCATTTTCACCTACCTCATCCCCATACTGTTTTTATTTATTTATTTTTATTTTTCTGCTCTTTTGCACACCAATATCT